>NW_026601931.1:3165-29901 GCF_029448725.1 Salvelinus fontinalis
CTCTCGCTCAGACGATTAGATCTGATGCAGCAATACACGGCTATAATACTAAAGATACTCTAAATAAGATTTCCCTATACGCAGATGACATTCTCCTCTATGAAACAGAACCCCAAGCTAGTATTCCAGCTATTCTTGATGTGATTAATTTGTTTGGTACCTTCTCGGGATACAGAATAAATTGGAACAAGAGTGAATTAATGCCCATACGGTTACAAAACACCTCCTGGCTAGAACATCTTCTACTTAGGTAAATTTTTCTGAAGATAACTTATCTAGGAATTGTAGTTACCAAACAATATTCCTTACTATTTAAAGAGAATTTCCCCTCGCTGATGCAAAAACTAAAAACAAACATTATTTTGGAGAACTCTCCCAATTTCTCTGCTCGGAAGAATTAATGCCATTAAAATGGTCTTCCTCCCACAACTGCTCTACCTATACCAGAACATCCCAGTATTCATACCTAAATCCTTTCATAAACAACTGGACTCAATTATCAATCCTTTCATCTGGGATTATAAAACACACAGGATAGGTAAAAAACACCTCTGCAAATCCAAGATGGAAGGAGGATTGTCTCTCCCAAATGTTATTATTGGGCCGCTAACCTCCGTGCGATTACGTTTTTGCTGGATGACGCACGTCCGTCACCCACCTGGCTTAGTATGGAGCGTGAGGAGTGTCACCCCTTCTCTATTGGTGCTGTGATTTTGTCGCCTGTCAATCTGGAGAGGTCACTTTATCGTAACAATCCTATTATACATTGCACAGTCCGAATCTGGAAGCAAATTAAAACCCACTTTGAGCTTAGACCAATGTCATTCATGCTCCCTGTTGCCAGGAACCCCTCCTTTGCCCCCTCCAACCTTGATAACACCTTTGAGCAATGGGGAGAGTTGGGGATAAGTAACATAGGGGATTTATATATAGAAGGGACCTTTGCTTCCTTTGAGTTGCTGAGGGAAACTTATAATCTTCCCAGAAATAACTTTTTCAGATACCTACAAATCAGAGACTATGTTAGGAAACACCTCCCAACATTTGGGAACGCTAAGCCTTCCATGTTTGACGGATGCATAAAAACATCCCCCACCTCAGACAAACTGATATCTCGTTTATATGACTCTTTTCAATCGGTTAGCACACCCTCTACAGAGGCCATTAAGGCAAAATGGGAGGGAGAACTAGGGACTGACATTTCGATGGCAGACTGGGAAGATAGCTTGGAGTATATCCACACCTGCTCCATTAACTCCAGACATCGGCTCATACAATTCAAGGTATTACACAGATTACACTATTCCAAAACCAAACTGCATAGGATATTTCCTGATACATCCCCTTTGTGTGATAAATGTCAGGCTGCACAGGGTACACTTCTCCACTGCTTCGCCCTATGCTCTAGCTTGCATGGTTACTGGTGTGGAATTTTTAGGATCCTCTCTGAAGTTCTGGAGACTTCAATTGACCCAGACCCGCTTCTGATAATCCTGGGAGTGTCTGATTCCCTAATCGGACTAACCAACCCCCAAAAACAACTCATCTCTTAGTCTCATTTCGGCAAAAAAAACGAATCTTGTTGTTCTGGAAAAAGAGGGAAGCGCCCACTACCAAATTATGGCTCAGCAAATTGGCAAACACTGTACACTTAGAAAGGATTAGATATATTCTGAACAATAAATTATTAACATTTGATCAGATCTGGCAGCCTTTCCTCTCTTACTTGGACCATTCGACGCTGTGAATTTGTACTTTTTAACGCACTCTCCATTGTAATATTTTAATCCACCTCTGGGCAGCATGTGCTGGCATCGCCACCCGAGCAGCGGGGAGGGGTATAAGGGGAAGGGATAAAGGGGGGGAATAAGGGGGGGGGGGGTGACACCCACCCTCTTTCTTTCTACCTGTCCTTGTTTTGTATGTCTTGTTTTGTAATAATTGTTTTGTACCCAGAACTCTGGATCTTTTTATTTCTGCCTGCTCTCTTATGTTTAGTTAAAAATTGTATACCTGCCTTTCATACCTATACACCATTCCTGTGTGTTCAATAAAAAATATTTGAACGAAAGATTACTTATTTTTCCTACATTGTAATGGACACTGCAACCTTTGGTAGATGGGCTACAATGACTTTGCCCATTATTATGCACGCTGCAAATGACACTTTATTTTGCGGGTGCCTTTTCAGTATCTGGATACATCTTACACCAAGCAGTGTAGTGAAGCAACTTTATTGGTCAACCATTTATTTGGGGGATCGGGTTTGCCAAATGCTTTCAAATCACGTAATTTTACCATTATTATGAAATGGACGCAAAACCCCAAATTTGGCACCCCCTATTTTAATTTGCTCCGGTGGACACAAGGCTCATCTGTCACGGGTGTGACTTTGCAGCGGTTTATTAAATCAAATGTGATCCTGGTGGGGGTGGTAGCAGTTTGAAAAAACAGGCTGATAATGTTTTGTAGATCATAGGAAAAGACACCACGTTCACATGGCTGTGCACGAAATGGGCAGTTCAGATTTGTCACTTCAGCTGCAACTATATCATACTTGGCTTAAATCGTTGTGCAAATCCTGAGAAAGCTCTGGCCGTCGTCTGTCAGCTCAAGTGGATATGTACTGGTGTGGGCGTTTGTCTCAATGTAACGTCTTCAGATTTCACAAATCCCTTTTTGCTAATATCTGTCAGTTAAACAGTAAAGGATAAACCTCCCAAAGATGCAAATGACAAAAGTAGGCCTTAACTGTCAATGCGTAGGTTACTTTGTATAGTAGAGCTGCTCCCTTCACAGAAGTCCTCCACGTGTGAATCTGATGCCATGGGTGTAGAATATATTTTGTGACATATTTTTCTGACAGCGGAAGAATTGCTCTGACTCATTGCATGAAATTCTTAATTAAAATGAAGTACCTATTTTGAAAATATAATACCGACTGTCTATTCGGCAACTAAGGGTTAAACCACGGTCAATTGATCAATATTCAGGTTGCCTGTAGTCTGACCATTCTGGATCATTTAGAATTTGAAGAACCATTTAGAGGGACGTCTCACCACATGAGAATGCGATCATGTTAATGTAATTGAATATACATGTTGGACATACGACGTAGACATTTGACATCCGTCATTTAACTAGCTATAAAAGCCTTTGCAGTAGACAAAGTAATATTGTTGATGAGAAATGCTATGGCATTGCTCGTATGACCCTCCCTTGACAAATTTAAATGCATTTATTTTCAAATAGGCAGCCCAATTTCTGTTTATAAAAAAAATAAAAAATATGCTAAATCAGATTTTTCCAGGTCTGATGGGCCAAAAGATCAGAAATTAAAACCAACAAACTACTGTTGTGACCTTGAATTATCTGAGGACTGTTTAATTGTTACCCGACTAAATGAATCGTGTTAGGATTTGGGGTGCCGAGGAAACGGTTTTAAAGATACCGTCTCCCGACTTAAACTCTAGACGGTAGAAATCTATTACATTGCTAAAGTCAACTTATTAACCATTACATCGTATCCTCCTCGCAGCTGCAAGAACCCCAGCCTTATGATTCAGTACTATACAAATTGGTTTAATTTATTTACTAGCTAAACACACAGGTCCCTAGCGGACTGACACAATATGACAGCTTGTTACGATGTCTCCCCCACCCATGGTTCCATAAGGGACACTTATCGTTGTTACATTTTTGCATGAATGTATTAATGTGGGATGCCGCCGTGGTTGGGTCTTCTCTCTGATTGGCTCCCTGAGGTCACAATGTCAATAGTTGTCCGTGGCTCCAATGATTAGTCTTGAATGGAACTTCAGGATGGATTTTCCTTTCATTCATTCTGGAAGATGGGCTAATCAACCCTGTCGCTGATTCCTCAGTGGGTGATGAGAGTAGGATGGTTTGGATATAGTAGCAGAATGGTCCCACTGAAGTTAGCTTTTCTAGGTACTTGGCTCAAACAGCTAATCGGCTGTACCAGTGACTGTCTGTCTGAGGTGTTTATTCTCCCTCGTGTTGGTATTCAGGTTTCGGACCACTTTGGACGTGAGCTGCAGCTCGCCGTCCTTAGGAAGTTGCGTTTAGGGAAGTTCCAACCATTTCAAACGTGTAGCTAGCGACTCACGGTTTTCTGGTCTAATGTTAATTTCAGTTACCATCCTTTTATGCACTCTGGCCGCCGGGGACAATTCTATCAGTCTGGCCCGCTCTCTGATGTCACTTGTGGCATGGCTACTTACTATGCACATTTTCTAGGAGTTTCTCTAATACGTTCAAAAGTGAATACTGGAACAATATTTCTAACATAAGACTGGTCAGAGATAGAAAAAGAATGTCATGTTGACTCTTATTTTGTGATAAAAAAAAAAAAAGGAAATACTGGAACTAGAAAAGTGCTCACACTACAGGTAGGAAGTCTCGAGCCTTTACATTGTATATGAAATATGTTGGGGGTTTTTCAAGACCGAGGGGTAAGAGTTTTGGTGGAAAGAGCTGAATAAAAAATACTTTAGTTCATACTGGAGGGTGAGAAGGAACCCACTTCTCCTGTCATTTACAACACGGTGTGAATTGATCTGATCCTCACAGGACAGTCATGACACCACCATAAGACTTCGTACACAAGGCGGTTGGGGTTTAGTGTTCTTGTTCCTAACTTAGTCCCTCTCTCTACACTGGCAGTTGTGAGAACCCGGAGGATCCGTACCGTGTAGTCTTCCACCCGGTGGTAGCTGACGCCAGGGTCCACTTCCCCCCTCACGTCAAACGCTTTGAGGTCTATATGTTTTCCTTCGTCGAGGATGCAGTTGAGCCGAGTGGCCAGGTAACAAATTTCACCCAACAATCTTTATTGGTTAATTTTGTGAGTGGCAATCATCCCTTTTAAATTTCTGACACCATCAAATCTTTGATTCCTAGGTCTTTGTCCATTGTGATGTGGTCATCTGTGACGCCAGTAGTCCCTCTGGCGGCCCCTGTAGTGGACAATGTGTGAATCAGGACAACTCGAAAAGAGGTAGGTCTTGTTTTATGCTTTTCAGACCCTGTCAGACCATAACTGAACTAATAGGTTCTCTCTCTCTCAACAGGTCAACGACATGTCAAAGACCTCTTTGAGGAGCGTCATTTGTATGTTTCTTCTGGATACATTCTTTGGGTGTAATGTCTTATTCTAACATGTCAAATAAAGTGTTCTATACAACAATTAAGTTTTTTACTTGCGTAGCAACAATCCTAACCGTTGGAGCTACCTTAATTGTATCTGATTTGCGCATATACTTTAGTGGATGTAGTAGGCTTGTCATCTGACGTGTGTCAATCAACCCTTTTGTAAGCATGGAACTCTGAACCATCCACCGGAGATAAGTGTTGCGCACCAATTTCCCATCTAGGATGAACAATGGGTGTCAAAACAAAAGCTTTCCAATGTCCAGTAGGAAGAACTGACTCAATGTTATAGCAGATGGTGGTTTGTGAGGCCAGCAGGGCTGTGGTTGGCTGCAGGCCCCAGGGAGCGCAGCAGTGTTGGTAATTTTCAACAAATTACAACTTTCCTTGATACCTCTCACTAGCTTGGTTTCCATCCAAATATGGACATTTCTTTAATGATATGCATGTCAATCTCAAATGGGGAGAGCTTGACTTCATCACTACTTGTTTTTTGTAAGAAGTGTTGATAAGCTGAATGTATTTAAAACTAATAGCGCACAGCTCGGATACCCCCCACAAGACATGCCACCAGAGTTCTCTTCACAATCGCCAAGTCCGGACTACGGAAGGTACAGAGCCATGAATACGTTGCAATCTATTCGGCATCAGGATCAGATTTAACCTTTCTAGCCCAGGGGTTCCGCTAGCGGAACACCCACAACATTCCGCTGAAAAGGCAGCGTGCGAAATTCAAAAATATTTTTTAGAAATGTGTAACTTTCTCACATTAACAAGTCCAATACAGCAAATGAAAAACATCTTGTTAATCTACACATCGTGTCCGTTTTTTAAAATGTTTTACAGCAAACGCAACATTTGTTAGATTACCACCAAATCCAAGAAACACACAGCCATTTTTCCCAGCCAAAGATGGTCACAAAAGCAGAAATAGAGATCAAATTAATCACTAACCTTTGATAATCTTAATCGGATGACACTCATAGGACATGTTACACAATACATTTGTTTTGTTCGATTAATGTGCGTATTTATATCCACAAATCTCGGTTTACATTGGCGCCATGTTCAGAAATGCCTCTAAAATATCCAGAGTAATTACAGAGCCACGTCAAAAAACAAACTCATTAACTTTGAAAGATACATGTTTTACATGTAATTAAAGATACACTTGTTCTTAATGCAACCGCTGTCAGATTTAAATAAAAACTATACGGAAAAAGCATACTATGCAATAATCTGAGACTGCGCTCAGAAATACACAACATTTCTCTGCCATGGAGTCAACAGCAATACGAAATTACATAAATATTCCCCTACCTTTGATCAGAATGCAGTGCCAGGAATCCTAGTTCCACAATAAATCGTTTTGTTCGATAATGTCCAATTAGCTCCTTTTGCTAGCACGTTTAGTACACATGTCCAAACGCTGGCGCCGGTCCAGGGGAACTCGGACGAAAACTTCATTAAGTTATATTCCAGGTCAAATTAAGTAGAGAATCAATCTTCAGGATGTTATCATATCCAATAACGTTCCAACCGGAGCATTTGTTTTTGTCTACGGAGTAATGGAACACATGGCAAGCGCGCGTGACCAGGAACTAGCATTCTGCCAGACCACTGAGTCGAATAGCTGCCATCCGGCCCCACATCACACTAGAGGCTTTATTCCATGTTCTACTGACTGTTTACATTTAGTGGAAGGTGTAGGAAGTGCGAACAGATCCATATCCTACTGGGATGTGAATAGACAATCAATCAAGTTTATTTTATATAGCCCTTCGTACATCAGCTAATATCTCAGTGCTGTACAGAAACCCAGCCTAAAACCCTAAACAGCAAGCAATGCAGGTGTAGAAGCCCGGTGGCTAGGAAAAACTCCCTAGAAAGGCCAAAACCTAGGAAGAAACCTAGAGAGGAACCAGGCTATGAGGGGTGGCCAGTCCTCTTCTAGCTGTGCCGGGTGGAGATTATAACAGAACTATTCCAAGATGTTCAAATGTTCATAAATGACCAGCATGGTCAAATAATCACAGTAGTTATTGAGGGTGCAGCAAGTCAGCACCTCAGGAGTAAATGTCAGTTGGCTTGTCATAGCCCATCATTAAGAATATCTCTACCGCTCCTGCAGTCTCTAGAGTTGAAAACAGCAGGTCTGGGACAGGTAGCACGTCTGGTGAACAGGTCAGGGTTCCATAGCCGCAGGCAGAACAGTTGAAACAGGAGCAGCAGCACGTCCAGGTGGACTGGGGACAGCAAGGAGTCACCATGCCAGGTTGTCCTGAGGCATGGTCCTAGGGCTCAGGTCCTCCGAGAGAAAGAAAGAGAATTAGAGAGAGCATACTTAAATTCACACAGGACACCGGATAAGACAGGAAGTACTCCAGATATAACAAACTGACCCTTGCCCCACGACACAAACTACTGCAGCATAAATACTGGAGGCTGAGACAGGAGGGGTCAGGAGACACTGTGGCCCCATCTGATGATACCCCCGGACAGAGCCAAACAGGAAGGATAAAACCCCACACCACTAGAGGGATATCTTCAACCACCAACTTACCATCCTGAGACAAGGCCGAGTATAGCCCACAAAGATCTCCGCCACGGCACAACCCAAGTGGGGGCGCCAACCCAGACAGGAAGATCACGTCAGTGACTCACCCCTCCTAGGGACGGCATGAAAGAGCACCAGTAAGCCAGTGAATCAACCCCTGTAATAGGGTTAGAGGCAGAGAATCCCAGTGGAGAGAGGGGAACCGGCCAGGCAGAGACAGCAAGGGTGGTTCGTTGCACCAGAGCCTTTCCGTTCACCTTCACACTCCTGGGCCAGACTACACTCAATCATATGACCACTGAAGAGATGCGTCTTCAGTAAAGACTTAAAGGTTGAGACCGAGTCTGCGTCTCTCACATAGGTAGGCAGACCATTCCATAAAAATGGAGCTCTATAGGAGAAAGCCCTGCCTCCAGCTGTTTGCTTAGAAATTCTAGGGACAATAAGGAGGCCTGTGTCTTGTGACCGTAGCGTACGTGTACGGCAGGACCAAATCGCAAAGATAGGTAGGAGCAAGCCCATGTAATGCTTTGTAGGTTAGGAGTAAAATCTTGAAATCAGCCCTTGCCTTAACAGGAAGCCAGTGTAGGGAGGCTAGCACTGGAGTAATATGATCCCATTTTTTGGTTCTAGTCAGGATTCTAGCAGCCGTATTTAGCACTAACTGAAGTTTATTTAGTCCTATATCCGGAAAGTAGAGCATTGCAGTAGTCTAACCTAGAAGTAACAAAAGCATGGATACATTTTTCTGCATCGTTTTTGGACAGACAGTTTCTGATTTTTGCAATGTTACGTAGATGGAAAAAAGCTGTCCTTGAAACAGTCTTGATATGTTCGTCAAAAGAGAGATCAGGGTCCAGAGTAACACCGAGGTCCTTCACAGTTTTATTTGAGACGACTTTACAACCATCAAGATGAATTGTCAGATTCAACAGAAGCTCTTTGTTTCTTGGGACCTAGAACAAGCATCTCTGTTTTGTCCGAGTTTAAAAGTAGAACGTTTGCAGCCATCCACTTCCTTATGTCTGAAACACAGGCTTCTAGCAAGGGCAATTTTGGGGCTTCACCATGTTTCATTGAAATGTACAGCTGTGTGTCATACGCATAGCAGTGAAAGTTAACATTATGTTTTCGAATGACATCCCCAAGAGGTAAAATATATAGTGAAAACAATAGTGGTCCCAAAACTGAACCGTGAGGAACACCGAAATGTACAGTTGATTTGTCAGAGGACAAACCATTCACAGAGACAAACATATCTTTTCGACAGATAAGATCTAAACCAGGCCAGAACTTGTCCGTGTAGACCAATTTGGGTTTCCAATCTCTCCAAAAGAATGTGGTGATCGATGGTATCAAAGGCAGCACTAAGGTCTAGGAGCACGAGGACAGATGCAGAGCCTCGGTCTGATGTCATTAAAAGGTAATTTACCACCTTCACAAGTGCAGTCTCAGTGCTATGATGGGATCTAAAACCAGACTGAAGCATTTCGTATACATTGTTTGTCTTCAGGAAGGCAGTGAGTTGCAGCGCAACAGCTTTTTCTAACATTTTTGAGAGGAATGCAAGATTGGATATAGGCTGACAGTTTTTTATATTTTCTGGGTCAAGGTTTGGCTTTTTCAAGAGAGGCTTTATTACTGCCACTTTTAGTGAGTTTGGTACGCATCCGGTGGATAGAGAGCCGTTTATTATGTTCAACATAGGAGGGCTGAGCAAAGCAAGCAGCTCTTTCAGTAGTTTAGTTGGAATAGGGTCCAGTATGCAGCTTGAAGGTTTAGAGGCCATTATTATTTTCATCATTATGTCAAGAGATATAGTACTAAAACACTTAAGTGTCTCTTGATCCTAGGTCCTGTGCAGACTCAGGACAGCTGAGCTTTGGAGGAATACGCAGATTTAAAGACGCGAGCTACCCTTGCCTTGTGGCGCTCAACGAAGATGGCTGACGTCTTAACGAGTCAAGCAAATGTAGAATTTGAGAGGAATGTGTTAATGTAGAGACAAACGCATTGACTGCACAATTGTGTAAGCTTGCCTTGCAATGCAGCTGAAGTAACATAGCTAGCTAGCTAGCTATTTACTTGCTTATTGTGTCGGGTTAAAAATATCTATGTAGCCGATTTGGGTATGGACCCTAAAACGTACAGTTCTTAACTAATATTCATACCAGTCTATGAACCTCAAGTCTGAATGGCATTAATGAAGCCTAGAGTTGAATATAACTTTAATGTGCCAAGGATGCAAGACTGTAGTTACCACCACATTGTAGCCTGTACATTGAATATATTCACCGATCATGTACTCTTCCTTGGCAAATAAAGGTGCGGTTCAGGTATGACTGTATTTTTCAGTCATATCAAACACCATTATTTAAATGATGCGGTGTCTGCATGTATTACAATTATACACTTCAACAGTGTTTACTGCTCCTGGGATATCAATGATTACACATTGTAACTATACAATAGACTAAACATGATTGATCTGTAATTCATATATACAGAGAGAAAAAAACCTATGCACATTTAACTCCATTAATCAGAGGACGGACACAGGATAGTATTTCAACCAGTGGAGAATGTGAAACACTTTATTGAAAGAAGTGCATTTTAATTGTAATATTATAAATACAAGTTCAATCTTGGGCGGGCAGGTGGACTAGTAACCGGAAGGTTGCAAGATCGAGTCCCCAAGCCGACAAGGTAAAAATATGTCCTTCTGCCCCTGAACAAGGCAGTTCCTAGGCCGTCATTCTTATCTGACTTGCCTAGTTTAAATTTTTTAAAGGTAGGCAAATCTGTACTTCAATGCACATATGGTGTGCATTAGAAGACGAAGTGGGGCGAGAGGTAAGAACAGCGGCAGATAGCATATGATTCATGAATGACAGTGCTACCCTAATATTCTCTCAGTTCATCACAATTGCGCTGTCGGGACTGGATTCATCTCACATCAAAACATACCTGCAGACAAGAGAGCATGATTAAGCCTCGTTTTTTTTTGTCTAACACGGTCAGTCATCTTAAATCAGGAGGTGAAATGCAAAACTGACCTTGGATCATTAACTCTGGGATTTCAATGTAAAGCATCTCTTTAATAATATTCCCTGTTGACTCAACCAAGTGACATCTCACCTATGATCAGGCTGTGCCCTCTGTCAGCCAGTTCAGATGCGGGAGAGGTTCAACAAAACAGCTGATATAACCTAGAGGATTTAGGGGGAGAGGGATGACGTGAGTGGCTACAGAGTACTTTAAGCTGAAAAACAGACCCATGAGGACAAACAATAGAATATAATGCCAATAGGTGTCTGCGTCACATACAGTATCTCCTTTCAAAGTGTACCTGAAACATTTAAATATAGAGGGCTGTGTTTCTCACCACTTGGTTATTGCAAGGCTAACCCATGACTTAGCAGCAACAGATAGTCCAGTGAAAATGGCTGTAAATCTGAAAATTAGCAGCTGACATCTTAAGGGTTTTTTAATTCATGCATGTGAGACAGATTCCATGTACAACAAGACAGGCAGAGATGGAGAAAAAGAACACAGAACAGTTTAATTACCTCTGGTTAGGGACACTTTTTGCCAGCAATAAATCTTCAACGGCCTGATCCTCACACAGTGAACATCTGGCAATATCTACATTTTCGACCCCCTTGGACAGCTTGCTCTCTGAAAGTAAAGAAAACAATAACTGAGATATGACCGTTCAATCTAAAGCAGCACATGTCATTGTTTGAGGATACGTCAATACAGCCCAGTGCTGCTTACCTGAGATGCCATCTTCGTAGGTGTCCGCTTTGACTTCCTTTTCTGTCGGGGAAAAAATAGCTGTCAGAACAATTATTTTTGATTTCGACAAAAAGACACAAATGTACCTCCATAGCATATAACAATTTGCCTGTGAATAACCACACCTTCATACAAACGTGCAACTGTATGTAACAGCATAACTTTACAGCGTCCCCTCGCCCAGACACGGGCGCGTACCTGGGACCCTCTGCACACATCAACAACGGTCGCCCACGAAGCACGGTCGTTACCCATCGCTCCACAAAGGCCGCGGCCTTTTGTGGAGCGATGGGTAACGACGCTTCGTGGTTGACTGTTGTTGATGTGTGCAGAGGGTCCCTGGTTCGCGCCCGTGTCGGGGCGAGGGGACGACGTAAAGTTATACTGTGACATGTATGCAGAATTCTTGACGCACAACTGAAGACGCTGCCCTATCCTGCCAGCACGCCCACAAAGCGAGCCACTCCGGAGCAGAATGATGACGCGTGGAAGAGGGAAAGGAATGAGAGGAACAGCAATTTGTTGCAAGTTGGGCTAATAACTGAACAATAGACTATTCAACCTTTACTAAAGAATAGTCTAATAGCCGAGCTAGGTGTGAACCCCATCCCATCACAGACCAGATTTGCCCTAACGACCAATGTAATGACTTTACAAATAAGTTACGTTGGCTGACAATGTGTTAGCTACGCTGTCCTTACGAACCACATATCATTACAGCACTATGTACCGGTGTATGTTAGCTAACTACCGAACGTTAGTAGTTGTACATCAAACTTGCCAGTATATTAACTATAGGCTAACTAGCCAACGTTTATTGACTTGATTATTCTCGTCATTCTTAGTTTAGCTACATGTCGTCGTGCTTCCTCAATGGACATGCGGGTGCTTTCGTAAATTCGCTCTGGCTAGCTACAGGCCGGACAATAGAACGAGTCAAAATTCACCCAAGGCTGAAAAACGGCCTAATAAGAACGTTGGCTAAGCGGGAACACTAGCGCGAGCCCATAGCAAATGAATGGAATCGAACGTTCGCAGAGATTCTTTTGACTGGAGTGATGCTTAGGACTCCATTAAAAATATATCCCGTTTTATTTTACCACGACAGTCTGTTCGTCGGACGAAACTGGAGAAAAATAACTAGTGTCGAAAGTAAACATCCGCACCTCGATGGTGTCAACTGTGCTTATGTCTGCGTAATGAAAAGGTAGGGGGGATCTGGTCTAGAGATCGATGACAAATTAAATGGTGCCCGTGTAACAGTTTTACTTCTGTCCCGAACCAGTGACCCTTTGCACACATAGACAACAGTTACCCATCGCTCCACAAAAGCCCCAAACTTGGTGTGCATTTTGGTTTTTGTCCTAACACTACACAGCTGATTCACATGAACAAAGCTTGATGATTAGTTGATTATTTGAATCAGCTTTGTAGGGCTAGGGGAATAAAAAGAAAATGTGCAGCCCTTTGGGGTTCAGGTGAATGAGTGTGGGAAGCCTTTGTCATAGGGTAAAAGTTGAATACCCCTGGACTGTAGGCTGCACACCTTGGGTAAAATATTAGATTCTGTAGCTGTGTATTTTATCAGAACAATTCTGTTCTACAATGGTTCCTTTCCTTAGCTCAGGGTAAGTAGTAGCAGGCCTAGAAGAGTCTTATGCGACGCAAACATTTGAGTTGTGTTCTTCCTCCTTTTAATCAATCATAATAATTTGTCAAATGCCTTACAGGTTGTTTTGCCTATTGTTGGCAGCTGTGGGCATACAAGCACAACAGACACCATCTATAAGTATGCATTTTGCACCCTGCAAGTTCAAGCACTAAGCGTTTGACTATATATATATATCTTTTGGTTTTTAACTAACCTTTCCCATTCCAGATGACCTCAACGCTGAATGCCTTGGTAACGTTATTCGTTTGAGTGTCGCTCCTCTTTTTAAAGAGGTTGATGCTGTCTTCAGTGAGTGTCTCTTATGATTCTCCTTTCATAAATCATAGATTGATATTGTTTGTCAACTATTGTATTCACACAATCTCCATCCCTTCCAGATGACACACAAATCATAAACCTGACGCCTGGCCTTGCTACTCAGTGTGGATTCAGCTTTAAATTTGACCCCATGGGGAATGCCATGTTTTTTGCTTCTCTTCAAAACTGCTTTTCCCAAAACATGGTAACCCTAAGCACTGTTTGTTTGCCTTTCAGTGTCACTGCATTTGCAACCCATAATGTAGCAACGTCATTTTATTTAACCTTTGACATGGAGTCATGCTGAGACCAGGCTCTTTAACAGATGAGCCCTGTATACACAAAGATACAAGTCAATATTTGCATCACTAGGTAAAAATTTAATCATTGAAAACAAATGCATTCTTCAGTTAAAAAGGTCCTCAATAAGCCTGAGTTGCTCATTCATACAATTTTAGAGCATGGAGGTTATTAGAAGTACGGTGTCAGAAACATTTAAGCAGTTTTACCACCCCTGGGTCTGCTATCTCTTACCTCTAAGTTAACGATAACGTAAGGTACAGCAGAAGTTTATGGAGGGCTTTCAGAGGGCCAGCCAACTTTCTGATACAGACTGCAGTGATGTGTACTATTGAGCTCTTCTCCTGTAGTGTGGCTTCAATACAGTGGCAGCTGCATTCATATGGGAAATTTTGCCACAGTCTATAGGTCATGAAGGTCAACTGAATTATTTATTTTCTGCTATATAATGAAAGGCTTTAATTATTTTTTTTCTTCCCCCTTCATTTTAGGATGATAAGATGTTCAGTTTGGTCATGCAGTTCAGGCTGCCAGGAAACCACATGAATGAAGACCCTGTGTATAGAGTGGGCAAAACCTGTAGCTACACCCCCTGGACCTCCCGAGAGATTCTGTGCGACCGCAACTACATGGAGGCAAGTGAGCAGAGCATGCCCCAAAGGACATGTTTACAGTCAAGCTTGTTGTACTGCCTGTATAAATGATCTGTCTAGAGCTACAACTGTCCAGTGTTTCATTTCTTCTGTGACACAACGTAGAGGTTCTTGACTCTCTCAATTCAATACTCCTTAATTTAAGGAGGCGAGTGGACAGATTGAGAACTGGCCCTTGATTTCGTATTGTATGGGAGGGAGAAAATGCATAGGGAATAATGGCCTTTCTTCTCTAGGTGTCTGTCAGAAGGACTCTTCCAGACATCCAAACCGTCCCTGAACAGCCCACTGGAGGCCCGAAAGCAAGGAGCGGCAACTTCCGGAGAGGAGCTGAGGTAGCCATATTTCAGTTTCTGTAATTTCACTACAGGATGGCGCGTAACATAATGTGCATTTGTTGACAATTTGTTTAATTCATGTTTCCATTTCCTGAGACAGGCTGTTGCTGCAGGATACAAAATGACAGCAGTCGTCTTTAGTCCTAGCAAGAAGGTCATGAGTGTGGATGAGGTCCAAAGAAAGGGCTATGCAATAGCCAACACTCCCACACGGCTGGTGTTAAGAAGCCCTCATAATGCAGAGGAGACATACCTCCAGAATGTAAGCTGACTTTCTCCACTTCCTCCATGAACTGGGTCATGTTCAGTAGAGCAAACATTTGGAAACGGTGGCCCTACCTGAACTCTGCAACATATTGTTAATACGGTGTGCCCTACTGAACACGGCCCTGGTGTGGTTGCCCCCTGAACAGGTAGCTGGGGTTCCGATGCGGGTGCTTTCAACTTCAACCTTCTTTGAGCAGAAGTGGCTGGTTACTCGAGTAGATGCCACGGCTGTTTGTCCAACACCAGGTTGAGTGTGAAATAATGGACTAACTTGGCAAATTAAGATCCTATGAACCCGGTTCTTAATTGGCTCCAGACAAGACTTTGATTTGTTTTCAGTTGCAAAATGTTCTGTTATGATGTGTACTTGGTTTCTTGTTTCACTGCAGGGGCAGTGGCCTTTACTCCAGAAGTGATCACCTGGTACATGCCCAAGCACATAGACCCACTTTTCTCCTCTGATGCCTTCACCATGTTGGAGGTGTACATGGGAATTGACGCTAAGAGGCTGGACACTGAGGAAATGGCTGCCAGAAACTACTCGGTTTTAGTCACAGAGGCTCATATTATTGTTGAAATTCCGGTGGGGGCGGTTGGCGGCTATTTCAAGGTCAGCGTTGGATGAGTGAAATGTTCATGTTTAATTTCTAAATCTTATTTGTTGAGCCCTTTATACTGCAGCAGTTGACAGTGCTTTGCAGTAACCCTTTGCCATCTTTCATGGGATAACTCCTAGAAATGTTGTCTTGTGTAAAATGTTTGTTATTGAGCAATTGTCTGCTTAATCAGGCTAATATACAATGGATTGTTGGGTGTGTATACAGCCTGACACATTGGATTGCAAAAAATTACACTTAAACATACTCTACCGTTTGTAGAGAAATGACACTTAAACATACTTTGCAGTTTGTCCTTCAGCCGCTTGAAATTTGAGACCAAATATCCACACTAAAGTATTATTTACCTGACTTTTTAGGGAGCCGGTAGCTTTGCCACTCAACTGAATGCAAGCAACGTTCGGTTACTCGGCTACTGTTTACATATTGTGTTTACTTTGTGTGGCGGTTGCTTTGGAAATGCAAGTTTGACAACCATATGCCTACCAGCTCTCTAAAGTCGGGTAAACAGATATTGTCTTAAATTACGAGCGGCTGAAGGACAAACCACACTGATAACCGGTAGAGTAACATTCTGGCTTGTAAGGAACATTTAGCTGTTTTTGCACTCCACTTGTGTATTACAGCCTGAATGCATCACTCGTCTCCCTTTACAGAGCCATATTCAGGATGACCAGTACTTTGTCACTTACACCATTGAGCCCATGCTTGAGTTGCTGTGGATCGAGGAGGTCGCACACGAGGACACACGCTACAAAGTACTCTTCCCTATCACAACACCTCCGATGGCCAGGCCTCCACAAGTTCGCAACTGTGAGTCTGGTTTAGTTAAATAGTGCCTATGGTAATTTGGGATGCCTGGGTGGTTCATTAGGCACAAAACAGAAGAACATGTACTGAAACGGGGAGGCAATAACAAATGTCCATTTTCGACTTCCATTGTACCGCATTTCAAAATGTTTTTTTTGTTTGCCAATGAACAGACACGCCCTTAGACACAGTTCCTGAGCAGGCAGTGTTTGTGCTTGAGTTGGGGACCTTCAACCTTGATGTGGAGCTGCTGAACATCACCTTTCCCACCATGGTGCTAACTGTTGCAGAGTGCAACGCCAGAGGCTTCAATGTTCAGGAGCAGAGATCCCTGGACAACACCTTGAAGAGCTTCAGGATGGAGGTGCCCTTCTCAGACCCGGTGGTCTTTAAGGAGGTGTGTGTCTGTTAAATGCAAAGCCACACGCAGTGATTTGTACATGCCCTAATAAGTGGGCCACCAACAAAATATAAATAATGGCTCAAGTGTACTTTGTATCCCTCATTTACTCAAGTGTTTCCATTATTTTGGTAGTTGTACGCAGTCACTTGACAATAGTGCTGAATTTAGAGGAATGAGAGCAACATTACTTTAAGTATATAGTTTGTTTTAATAGTCCCCATATGTACTTAGCTGTCACTTGATGTTGAATAGAGTTCTGTTAGCATTTTTGTATCAATTGACCAATGCTTTTAACTTCACTACAGAGAAGGGCGGAACAAGGTGTCACAACCTTCACTCTTCAGCTGATCTACGGCCTGGTCGTCTTTCCAGAGTACGCTCCTTTCGCTCACTCTGCCGTTGTGGACGCTGTACTGCTGGACATTGGTATGTCTCTGGACTACGCCAAACTACTGTTGAATGGCTTCCTCTGGTTAATGATTGCAGTGAAAGCCCAACTAGCCATACTGTAGGTTTTTCCTATGCGGTCTCTCTACAAAAAAAATGTTAAGCTTTAGAGTATTTGGACCCAGTGTCCTGTTCCTGATATTTCAGGATCGTCCTTGGACAAGTTCAAGTAGTACCTTCCTGTTTTTTGTGCTTAATAAACACAACCCTGTTTGTCCTTGTAGTGCCACCCTCAGTCACTGGCAACTGTGATCAGGAGAACTTTCACATCACTGTGGACTACAGGAACCAAGAGCCCTTTTTCGTGGTCTTGGTTGGCAAGCGGCTGCTTAACCATGAGCTTGCGCAACAGTATTTGACAGAGGGCGACGCAGACTTCACCATCACGTTACCCTTCTCTTCGCCGGACGCAGTGTTTGAGGTACGATGCTCTCCCAAAACATGTTAACCTAAATTGCTGCAGCTAGCCTTGCTTTCCTTACCCTGTATACATGCATGCTAATGAACTCTCCCATTGGTTCCCAGTCGGTTCACCCGTCCTCTGTCAGGAGCAGGCTGGATGTGGCTCTGTTGAATCCTTACAACAACATGACCATCAAACACTTTTCCCTGGCTTGCAGCTTCCTCAAAACGCTGACTGGTTGGTTCTCAAACAATTACTTCCGATAAATAGTCGTTTGACATGGTTACCTAACCTGGGTTCCTTGCAAATACTGTGAGTCTAATAGTAGTGCCAGATGGGCATGGTTTGCACTTTTGGTGCTATGCTATTGGTTCTACTGTGCTCAATGAAGTGTAACAAATACAGAACCTGTCTTTTGCTCCCCCACCCCCAAGAGTGTTTCTCTAACGGAACGATGACTGCGCTGGCGGTCAAGGTGGAGTCTGCTCCCAGTCTGAACCCCGGTCAGCTGACCCTGAGCGACCCCGCCTGTGGTCCCACCTACAGCGACGATCGCTTCGCCTACTTCCACTTCACTGTCAACTCCTGTGGCACCACCAGGAAGGTAAAATGACTATTACCCTGAGGTGATGGGTACTGTGTATTTACGGACTGTTTGCTTCTGCAGGCTGTAATAAGTCAATTCCCCTCTACTACATAGTTTATCAACAATGTCATGCTGTATGAGAACGAAATCTCCTTGCCAGATGAACTTGAGGTGAAGCTGAATGGCACGACGTCTTCAGAGGAGGAATATCAGTAAGTGCATTATGCATCACAATTGTAGCTGTTAGATTTTATAGTTTTTTTTCTTCACCAATTGCTCAATACTTTAACTTTTGTATACAGGGAAAATGTGCCTCTACTACCAGTGTGTCCACTCCACTGCTTGAAGTTTCCCCTACATCCCTCTTTTTAGGTTAAAGGTTTCCTGCTACTATGTGGTCAACATCACTCGCACATTGGCCTTCCTCACCAGGCCGCGTGACAACGAGCGTTTTGCTGAGACTGGGACGGGTCGACTAATGGTCAGAATGAGACTCGCTCAGGGTAAGCGTGCACAAATTCAGAATTTCAACTTGGCCTCTAAATTCTAATCACTCCTGATCTGGAAATGGAATATAGAATCTTGGAAGGTGTCCTTTACAAAACCATTCCCAAAAATGTAAGCCTTATGATATATTACTCTTGCGTTCTGAGATCTACAGGTGTGGCTATGGAGTAACGGTGAGGAGCTGATTTGGGAATTTGTCAGAAGCCTCTGGTGGGGGGGGTTCATCGGGGCACAACAGGATATGATAAACGTGTGTTTCTTAATGGACAAGTTGAGATGGTACCTCGCTGTTTTGTGCCCACCGGTTGTCTCGTTCTGTGTTCCAGACGCCTCGTATAACACGTTCCACCAGGAGGAGGACTATCCAGTGGTGAGGTACCTGAGACAGCCTCTGCACTTTGAGGTGGAGCTGACCAGGTCCTCTGACCCCAAGATAGCGCTGGTGCTTGACCACTGCTGGGCCACCCCCAACGAGGACCGTGACTCCCGACCCCGGTGGAATCTCATCATTAATGGGTAACTTGTTGTTTTTGGGCCTAAACAAGTGTTATTCCACAGGTGTGGTTCCTGAGTAATTAGCAACCTATCATGCTTGGCAGGCCATTTACTTTGGCTACCGTGGCTATGCCCCCATCCATAGGTAATGAGTGGTCACAATGGTTTGAGCTTAAAAACGATGTGAGCAGTATGCGGTCTGTCACCAGATCTCCACCCAAATGAACACTTATGGGAGATTCTGGCGCGTAGCATCACACGTAGCATCTCGGGTACTCCGAGATCCCAGTTGTCTTAAACACCATAAGTCAGTTGAGTCTGACAGACGCTTACGTGATAACCCGACTGCATTGTATGGCGTTAGCTCATATTCGGTACCACCTTCAAAAGTGTTTTACACACGTGTCCATTACAATCTAGGCAAGAATCAGAATGCATGAATAAAACGCCAAGTACATTATACTTACAGTAGAAACGTTACACAGAAAATAAGTCTCTTTGATAGGAATGCACGCATGTCCAGTTATTTGTAAGGAAGGCAATGTGGCCACCAGGCAATAAATGTGCCAGGGGGAAAGTTTGTGCAAGGGCTGTTCTGACTAGATGTGCAAATGTCTGTATGCTTGAAGGAAAGTTTGTACGGCTCATTCAAATTCTCAAAAAGAAATTGTCTGCAACAGTGAAATGGGCTATTTTTGTGAATTAATGAGGCAAACTTAGAAGTTGGAACAGCCTATAGAAAATGAGCAGGTAGTGTGCCTTGGTTTGAGGTCAGCGTGGGTTAACAGTCCACATTTTGGAACGGTGAGTGCATTCTGACATCCCGCGCATAAAATAAACTCCCGCTGGGGCGACTGTTGAAGATATTTGGAACTCTCGTGTGGAAAGGTTAAGACACTATGTTGGCGTTACCTACACCTTTTTACTCAATGTTATCCTTTTGGTTTGCTACAGTTCAGTGCTGTGCCGAACTGATGGTCAGTCGAATGGAAATCGAGAGCGGCTGGCAAGCTTGGCTTGCCTTTCCGCTTGGTTTCATACAACTGCTCTTAACACTGACTGAATACTTGTTGGATTCAGGCACAAGTGACCTCTTGTGTTTAAAACGGTTATGCGCTTAACATAAAGGATGGTTCACACGCCTGTGCAGCATGGAAGTTGATGTTTGAAACTGAATAGGATCAGTTGACAGGATCCCTAGAAGTTGATGCCACTTTCAATGGAATTTCCTGTCCTAGAGGAATGCGCTAATTGGGAGTTGCTAAACATGAACAAATACCACAGTCAAGTGTAGCAGCATCTTGCTAACCTTATTTAGCTAGCTAATGTTCATATTTAAAAAAATGTTACGACACAGCTGGGTTTGTCATAAGCATTGATTTGGGTGAGCACTTTGCCACAGATGGACACCGCTGGCCTAAGTTTTAACTTTGTCATCTTCTCAAGAATTTAAATTGGGTAACTATTGAAAGATTACTTATTTTTCCTACATTGTAATGGACACTGCAACCTTTGGTAGATGGGCTACAATGACTTTGCCCATGATTATGCACGCTGCAAATGACACTTTATTTTGCGGGTGTCTTTTCAGTATCTGGATACATGTTACACCAAGCAGTGGAGTGAAGCAACTTTATGGTCAAAACCATTTATTTGGGGGATCGGGTTTGCCAAATGCTATCAAATCACGCAATTTAAAATTTTGGCACCCCCTATTTTAATTTGCTCCGGTGGACACAAGGCTCATCTGTCACGGGTGTAACTTTGCAGCGGTTTATTAAATCAAAATGTCATCCTGGTGGGGGTGGTAGCAGTTTGAAAAAACAGGCTGATAATGTTTTGTAGATCATAGGAAAAGACACCACATTCACATGGCTGTGCATGAAATGGGCAGTTCAGATTTGTCACTTCAGCTGCAACTATATCATACTTGGCTTAAATCGTTGAGTAAAATCCTGAGGAAGCTCTTGTCTGTCAGCTCAAGTGGATTTGTACTGGTGTGGGCGTTTGTCTCTTAATGTAACGTCTTCAGATTTCACAAATCCCTTTTTGCTAATATCTGTCAGTTAAACAGTAAATGATAAACCTCCCAAAGATGCAAATAAAAAAAGTAGGCCTAAACTGTCAATGCGTAGGCCTTTATGCACTCTGGCCGCCAAGGACGGTTCTGACACGCTCTCTGATGTCACTCTTGGCATGGCTACTTACTATGCACATTTTCTAGGGGAGTTTCTCTAACACGTTCAAAAGTGAATACTGGAACAATATTTCTAACATAAGACTGGTCAGATAGAAAATGAATGTCATAATGCTTTTTAAAAAGGAAATACTGGAACTATAAAAGTGCTCACACTATAGGTAGGAAGTCTCAAGCCTTTACATTGTATATGAAAAATGTTGGGGGGGGGGGGGGGGTTTAAGAGTTTTGGTGGGGAAAGCATGTTAACAAAGACATTCCTTTACTGGAGGGGGAAAAGGAACCCACTTCTCCTGTCATTTACAACACGGTGTGAATTGATCTGATATCAGATCACAGGACAGTCATGACACATAAGACTTCGTACACAAGGCGGTTGGGGTTTACAGTGTTCTTGTTCCTAACTTAGTCCCTCTCTACACTGGCAGTTGTGAGAACCCGGGGGATCCGTACCGTGTGGTCTTCCACCCGGTGGTAGCTGATTCCAGGGTCCACTTCCCCCCCCTCACGTCAAACGCTTTGAGGTCTTTATGTTTTCCTTCGCCGAGAATGCGGTTGAGCCGAGTGGCCAGGTAACAGAGTTCACCCAACAATCTTTATAGGTTAATTTTGTGAGTGGCAATCATCCCTTTTTAAAAATTTATCTGACCATCAAATCTTTGATTCCTAGGTCTTTGTCCATTGTGATGTGGTCATTTGTGATGCCAGTAGTCCCTCTGGTGGCCCCTGTAGTGGACAATGTGTGAATCAGGACAACTCGAAAAGAGGTAGGTCTTGTTTTATGCTTTTCAGACCCTGTCAGACCATAACTGAACTAATAGGTTCTCTCTCTCTCTCTCAACAGGTCAACGACATGTCAAAGACCTCTTTGAGGAGCGTCATTTGTTTGTTTCTTCTGGATACATTCTTTGGGTGTAATGTCTTGTTCTAACATGTCAAATAAAGTGTTCTATATAACAATTACGTTTGCATTACTTGCGTAGCAACAATCCTAACCATTGGAGCTACCTTAATTGTATCTGATTTGTGCATATACTTTAGTGGATGTAGTAGGCTTGTCATCTGACGTGTGTCAATCAACCCTTTTGTAAGCATGGACCTCTGAACCATCCACCGGCGATAAGTGTTGCGCACCAATTTCCCGTCTAGGATGAACAATAGGTGTCAAAACAAAAGCTTTCCAATGTCCAGTAGGAAGAACTGACTCAATGTTATAGCAGATGGTGGTTTGCCAAAGTGAGGCCAGCAGGGCTGTGGTTGGATGCAGGCCCCAGGGAGCGCAGCAGTGTTGGTCATTTTCAACAAATTACAACTCTCCTTGATACCTCTCACTAGCTTGGTTTCCATCCAAATATGGACATTTCTTTAATAATATGCATGTCAATCTCAAATGGGGAGAGCTTGACTTCATCACTACTTGTTTTTTGTAAGAAGTGTTGACAAGCTGAATGTATTTAAAACTAATAGCGCACAGCTCGGACACCCATGCATACCCCACAAGACATGCCACCAGAGTTCTCTTCACAATCGCCAAGTCCGGACTTCGGAAGGTACAGAGCCATGAATACGTTGCAATCTATTCCGCATCAGGATCAGATTTAACCTTTCTAGCCCAGGGGTTCCGCTAGCGGAACACCCAAAACATTCCGCTGAAAAGGCAGCGTGCGAAAATCCAAAATATATTTTTTAAATGTATTTTTCTCACATTAGCAAGTCCAATACAGCAAATGAAAAACATTGTGTCTGATTTTTAAAATGTTTTACAGCAAACGCAACATTTGTTAGATCACCACCAAATCCAAGAAACACACAGCCATTTTTCCCAGCCAAAGATGGTCACAAAAGCAGAAATAGAGATCAAATTAATCACTAACCTTTGATAATCTTAATCAGATGACACTTCTAGGACATGTTACAAAATACATTTGTTTTGTTTGATTAATGTGCATATTTATATCCACATCTCGGTTTACATTGGCGCCATGTTCAGAAATGCCTCCGAAATATCCGGAGTAATTACAGAGCCACTCAAATAACTAACTCATCAACTTTGATGAAAGATACATGTTTTACATATAATTAAAGATACACTTGTTCTTAATGCAACTGCTGTCAGATTTAAATAAAAACTATACGGAAAAAGCATACCATGCAATAATCTGAGACTGCGCTCAGAAATGCACAACATTTCTCTGCCATGGAGTTAACAGCAATACGAAATTACATAAATATTCCCTTACCTTTGATCTTTCATCAGAATGCAGTGCCAGGAATCCTAGTTCCACATTGTCCAATTAGCTCCTTTTGCTAGCACGTTTAGTACACATGTCAAAACGCTGGCGCCGGACCAGGGGAACTTGGACGAAAACTTCATTAAGTTATATTCCAGGTCAAATTAAGTAGAGAATCAATCTTCAGGATGTTATATATATATATATCCAATAACGTTCCAACCGGAGCATTTGTTTTTGTCTACGGAGTAATGGAACACATGGCCAGCGCGCGTTACCAGGAACTAGCATTCTGCCAGACCACTGACTCAAATAGCTGCCATCCGGCCCCACATCACACTAGAGGCTTCATTCCACGTTCTACTGTTTACATCTAGTGGAAGGTGTAGGAAGTGCGAACAGATCCATATCCTACTGGGATATGAATAGACGATGAGTTTAACATCAACCAGCCCCAGAATTTCCACTTCCTGTTTGGAAGTTTGCCTGCCATATGAGTTCTGTTATACTCACAGACATAATTCAAACAGTTTAAGAAACTTCAGTGTTTTCTATCCAATAGTAATAATAATATGCATATATTAGCATCTGGGACAGAGTAGGAGGCAGTTCACTATGGGCACGCGATTCATCCAAAGTGAAAATGCTGCCCCCTATCCCTAAAAAGTTAAAGAAACACCTTACGGAACAGCGGGGACTGTGACTTCATTGCTCCAGACTACCACAAGGGGGAGTTTGCGCACTGTGGAGGATGAATCAGAATTAGTTGGGTAACATAGATAAGCATATTATGCAAATAAACATCTTATGTGAGTTGTCATTAGAATGTGTCCCTTTGGACTATACTGTTGGCAGTTGCACTTTTCCCTTCTCAGCTAGGGCTCAGTCACTTGGGGCCCAGAGAGGGGTGACGTGATTAAGGGGGAACCAAATATCTCTTGGCTCCACAAAGTCTGTGTGCAAGTCACTCCCCTCAGTCAGAAGAGATGGTTTACTTGAGATGGGAGTAAATCAAATGTATTTATATAGCCCTTCCTACATCAGCTGATCTCAAGTGCTGTACAGAAACCTAGCCTAAAACCGCTAACAGCAAGCAATGCAGGTGTAGAAGCACGGTGGCTCGGAAAAACTCCCTAGAAAGGCCAGAACCTAGGAAGAAACCTAGAGAGGAAGCAGGCTGAGGGGTGGCCAGTCCTCTTCTGGCTGTGCCGGGTGGAGATTATAACAGAACATGGCCAAGATGTTCAAATGTTCATAAATTACCAGCATGGTCAAATAATAATCTCAGTAGTTATTGAGGGTGCAGCAAGTCAGCACCTCAGGAGTAAATGTCAGTTGGCTTGTCATAGCCCATCATTAAGAATATCTCTACCGCTCCTGCAGTCTATAGAGTTGAAAACAGCAGGTCTGGGACAGGTAGCACGTCTGGTGAACAGGTCAGGGTTCCATAGCCGCAGGCAGAACAGTTGAAACTGGAGCAGCAGCACGTCCAGGTGGACTGGGGACAGCAAGGAGTCACCATGCCAGGTAGTCCTGAGGCATGGTCCTAGGGCTCAGGTCCTCCGAGAGAAAGAAAGAGAATTAGAGAGAGCATACTTAAATTCACACAGGACACCGGATAAGACAGGAAGTACTACAGATATAACAAACTGACCCTAGCCCCACGACACATAAACTACTGCAGCATAAATACTGGAGGCTGAGACAGGAGGGGTCAGAAGACACTGTGGCCCCATCCGATGATACCCCCGGACAGAGCCAAACAGGAAGGATATAACCCCACACCACTAGAGGGATATCTTCAACCACCAACTTACCATCCTGAGACAAGGCCGAGTATAGCCCACAAAGATCTGCGCCACGGCACAACCCAAGTGGGGGCGCCAACCCAGACAGGAAGATCACGTCAGTTACTCACCCCTCCTAGGGACGGCATGAAAGAGCACCAGTAAGCCAGTGACTCAACCCCTGTAATAGGGTTAGAGGCAGAGAATCCCAGTGGAGAGAGGGGAACCGGCCAGGCAGAGACAGCAAGGGCGGTTCGTTGCACCAGAGCCTTTCCGTTCACCTTCACACTCCTGGGTCAGACTACACTCAATCATATGACACACTGAAGAGATGCGTCTTCAGTAAAGACTTAAAGGTTGAGACCGAGTCTGCGTCTCTCACATGGGTAGGCAGACCATTCCATAAACATGGAGCTCTATAGGAGAAAGCCCCACCTCCAGCTGTTTGCTTAGAAATTCTAGGGACAATTAGGAGGCCTGCGTCTTGTGACCGTAGCGTACGTGTACGGCAGGACCAAATCGCAAAGATAGGTAGGAGCAAGCCCATGTAATGCTTTGTAGGTTAGGAGTAAAACCTTGAAATCAGCCCTTGCCTTAACAGGAAGCCAGTGTAGGGAGGCTAGCACTGGAGTAATATGATCCAATTTTTTGGTTCTAGTCAGGATTCTAGCAACCGTATTTAGCACTAACTGCAGTTTATTTAGTGCTTTATCCGGAAAGTAGAGTAGTCTAACCTAGAAGTAACAAAAGCATGGATACATTTTTCTGCATCGTTTTTGGACAGACAGTTTCTGATTTTTGCAATGTTACGTAGATGGAAAAAAAGCTGTCCTTGAAACAGTCTTGATATGTTCGTCAAAAGAGAGATCAGGGTCCAGAGTAACGCCGAGGTCCTTCACAGTTTTATTTGAGACGACTTTACAACCATCAAGATGAATTGTCAGATTCAACAGAAGCTCTTTGTTTCTTGGGACCTAGAACAAGCATCTCTGTTTTGTCCGAGTTTAAAAGTAGAACGTTTGCAGCCATCCACTTCCTTATGTCTGAAACACAAGCTTCTACCAAGGGCAATTTTGGGGCTTCACCATGTTTCATTGAAATGTACAGCTGTGTGTCATCCGCATAGCAGTGAAAGTTAACATTATGTTTTCGAATGACATCCCCAAGAGGTAAAATATATAGTGAAAACAATAGTGGTC
>NW_026601932.1:0-29883 GCF_029448725.1 Salvelinus fontinalis
AATATCAGTTTATATGGGTTACCAGCTAGCTGCTAGCACAATGTTGTTTTATCAGTGTATATGGGTTACCAGCTAGCTGCTAGCACAATGTTGTTGTATTATCAGTCTATATGGGTTACCAACTTGCTGCTAACACAATGTTGTTGTATTATCAGTCTATATGGGTTACCAACTAGCTGCTAGCACAATGTTGTTGTATTATCAGTCTATATGGGTTACCAACTAGCTGCTAGCACAATGTTGTTTTATCAGTGTATATGGGTTACCAGCTAGCTGCTAGCACAATGTTGTTGTGTTATCAGTTTATATGGGTTACCAGCTAGCTGCTAGCACAATGTTGTTTTATCAGTTTATATGGGTTACCAGCTAGCTGCTAGCACAATGTTGTTGTATTATCAGTTTATATGGGTTACCAGCTAGCTGCTAGCACAATGTTGTTGTGTTATCAGTTTATATGGGTTACCAGCTAGCTGCTAGCACAATGTTGTTGTGTTATCAGTTTATATGGGTTACCAGCTAGCTGCTAGCACAATGTTGTTGTATTATCAGTTTATATGGGTTACCAGCTAGCTGCTAGCACAATGTTGTATTATCAGTTTATATGGGTTACCAGCTAGCTGCTAGCACAATGTTGTTGTATTATCAGTTTATATGGGTTACCAGCTAGCTGCTAGCACAATGTTGTTGTATTATCAGTTTATATGGGTTACCAGCTAGCTGCTAGCACAATGTTGTTTTATCAGTGTATATGGGTTACCAGCTAGCTGCTAGCACAATGTTGTTGTATTATCAGTGTATATGGGTTACCAGCTAGCTGATAGCATCATATTGTGGTATTATCAGTTTATATGGGTTACCAAATAGCTGCTAACACAATGTTGTTGTGTTATCAGTTTATATGGGTTACCAGCTAGCTGCTACCACAATGTTGTTGTGTTATCAGTTTATATGGGTTACCAGCTAGCTGCTAGCACAATGATGTTGTGTTATCAGTGTATATGGGTTACCAGCTAGCTGCTAGCACAATGTTGTTGTATTATCAGTTTATATGGGTTACCAGCTAGCTGCTAGCACAATGTTGTTGTGTTATCAGTTTATATGGGTTACCAGCTAGCTGCTAGCACAATGTTGTTGTGTTATCAGTTTATATGGGTTACCAGCTAGCTGCTAGCACAATGTTGTTGTGTTATCAGTTTATATGGGTTACCAGCTAGCTGCTAGCACAATGTTGTTGTGTTATCAGTTTATATGGGTTACCAGCTAGCTGCTAGCACAATGATGTTGTGTTATCAGTTTATATGGGTTACCAGCTAGCTGCTAGCACAATGTTGTTGTGTTATCAGTTTATATGGGTTACCAGCTAGCTGCTAGCACAATGTTGTTGTATTATCAGTTTATATGGGTTACCAGCTAGCTGCTAGCACAATGTTGTTGTGTTATCAGTTTATATGGGTTACCAGCTAGCTGCTAGCACAATGTTGTTGTATTATCAGTTTATATGGGTTACCAGCTAGCTGCTAGCACAATGATGTTGTGTTATCAGTTTATATGGGTTACCAGCTAGCTGCTAGCACAATGTTGTTGTGTTATCAGTTTATATGGGTTACCAGCTAGCTGCTAGCACAATGTTGTTGTGTTATCAGTTTATATGGGTTACCAGCTAGCTGCTAGCACAATGATGTTGTGTTATCAGTTTATATGGGTTACCAGCTAGCTGCTAGCACAATGTTGTATTATCAGTCTATATGGGTTACCAGCTAGCTGCTAGCACAATGTTGTTGTATTATCAGTTTATATGGGTTACCAGCTAGCTGCTAGCACAATGTTGTTGTGTTATCAGTTTATATGGGTTACCAGCTAGCTGCTAGCGCAATGTTGTTGTGTTATCAGTTTATATGGGTTACCAGCTAGCTGATAGCACAATGTTGTATTATCAGTCTATATGGGTTACCAACTAGCTGCTAGCACAATGTTGTTTTATCAGTGTATATGGGTTACCAGCTAGCTGCTAGCACAATGTTGTTGTATTATCAGTTTATATGGGTTACCAGCTAGCTGCTAGCACAATGTTGTATTATCAGTTTATATGGGTTACCAGCTAGCTGCTAGCACAATTTGTTGTATTATCAGTTTATATGGGTTACCAGCTAGCTGCTAGCACAATGTTGTTGTATTATCAGTTTATATGGGTTACCAACTAGCTGCTAGCACAATGTTGTTTTATCAGTGTATATGGGTTACCAACTAGCTGCTAGCACAATGTTGTTTTATCAGTGTATATGGGTTACCAGCTAGCTGCTAGCACAATGTTGTTGTAATATCAGTTTATATGGGTTACCAGCTAGCTGCTAGCACAATGTTGTTTTATCAGTGTATATGGGTTACCAGCTAGCTGCTAGCACAATGTTGTTGTATTATCAGTCTATATGGGTTACCAACTTGCTGCTAACACAATGTTGTTGTATTATCAGTCTATATGGGTTACCAACTAGCTGCTAGCACAATGTTGTTGTATTATCAGTCTATATGGGTTACCAACTAGCTGCTAGCACAATGTTGTTTTATCAGTGTATATGGGTTACCAGCTAGCTGCTAGCACAATGTTGTTGTGTTATCAGTTTATATGGGTTACCAGCTAGCTGCTAGCACAATGTTGTTTTATCAGTTTATATGGGTTACCAGCTAGCTGCTAGCACAATGTTGTTGTATTATCAGTTTATATGGGTTACCAGCTAGCTGCTAGCACAATGTTGTTGTGTTATCAGTTTATATGGGTTACCAGCTAGCTGCTAGCACAATGTTGTTGTGTTATCAGTTTATATGGGTTACCAGCTAGCTGCTAGCACAATGTTGTTGTATTATCAGTTTATATGGGTTACCAGCTAGCTGCTAGCACAATGTTGTATTATCAGTTTATATGGGTTACCAGCTAGCTGCTAGCACAATGTTGTTGTATTATCAGTTTATATGGGTTACCAGCTAGCTGCTAGCACAATGTTGTTGTATTATCAGTTTATATGGGTTACCAGCTAGCTGCTAGCACAATGTTGTTTTATCAGTGTATATGGGTTACCAGCTAGCTGCTAGCACAATGTTGTTGTATTATCAGTGTATATGGGTTACCAGCTAGCTGATAGCATCATATTGTGGTATTATCAGTTTATATGGGTTACCAAATAGCTGCTAACACAATGTTGTTGTGTTATCAGTTTATATGGGTTACCAGCTAGCTGCTACCACAATGTTGTTGTGTTATCAGTTTATATGGGTTACCAGCTAGCTGCTAGCACAATGATGTTGTGTTATCAGTGTATATGGGTTACCAGCTAGCTGCTAGCACAATGTTGTTGTATTATCAGTTTATATGGGTTACCAGCTAGCTGCTAGCACAATGTTGTTGTGTTATCAGTTTATATGGGTTACCAGCTAGCTGCTAGCACAATGTTGTTGTGTTATCAGTTTATATGGGTTACCAGCTAGCTGCTAGCACAATGTTGTTGTGTTATCAGTTTATATGGGTTACCAGCTAGCTGCTAGCACAATGTTGTTGTGTTATCAGTTTATATGGGTTACCAGCTAGCTGCTAGCACAATGATGTTGTGTTATCAGTTTATATGGGTTACCAGCTAGCTGCTAGCACAATGTTGTATTATCAGTCTATATGGGTTACCAGCTAGCTGCTAGCACAATGTTGTTGTATTATCAGTTTATATGGGTTACCAGCTAGCTGCTAGCACAATGTTGTTGTGTTATCAGTTTATATGGGTTACCAGCTAGCTGCTAGCGCAATGTTGTTGTGTTATCAGTTTATATGGGTTACCAGCTAGCTGATAGCACAATGTTGTATTATCAGTCTATATGGGTTACCAACTAGCTGCTAGCACAATGTTGTTTTATCAGTGTATATGGGTTACCAGCTAGCTGCTAGCACAATGTTGTTGTATTATCAGTTTATATGGGTTACCAGCTAGCTGCTAGCACAATGTTGTATTATCAGTTTATATGGGTTACCAGCTAGCTGCTAGCACAATTTGTTGTATTATCAGTTTATATGGGTTACCAGCTAGCTGCTAGCACAATGTTGTTGTATTATCAGTTTATATGGGTTACCAACTAGCTGCTAGCACAATGTTGTTTTATCAGTGTATATGGGTTACCAACTAGCTGCTAGCACAATGTTGTTTTATCAGTGTATATGGGTTACCAGCTAGCTGCTAGCACAATGTTGTTGTAATATCAGTTTATATGGGTTACCAGCTAGCTGCTAGCACAATGTTGTTTTATCAGTGTATATGGGTTACCAGCTAGCTGCTAGCACAATGTTGTTGTATTATCAGTCTATATGGGTTACCAACTTGCTGCTAACACAATGTTGTTGTATTATCAGTCTATATGGGTTACCAACTAGCTGCTAGCACAATGTTGTTGTATTATCAGTCTATATGGGTTACCAACTAGCTGCTAGCACAATGTTGTTTTATCAGTGTATATGGGTTACCAGCTAGCTGCTAGCACAATGTTGTTGTGTTATCAGTTTATATGGGTTACCAGCTAGCTGCTAGCACAATGTTGTTTTATCAGTTTATATGGGTTACCAGCTAGCTGCTAGCACAATGTTGTTGTATTATCAGTTTATATGGGTTACCAGCTAGCTGCTAGCACAATGTTGTTGTGTTATCAGTTTATATGGGTTACCAGCTAGCTGCTAGCACAATGTTGTTGTGTTATCAGTTTATATGGGTTACCAGCTAGCTGCTAGCACAATGTTGTTGTATTATCAGTTTATATGGGTTACCAGCTAGCTGCTAGCACAATGTTGTATTATCAGTTTATATGGGTTACCAGCTAGCTGCTAGCACAATGTTGTTGTATTATCAGTTTATATGGGTTACCAGCTAGCTGCTAGCACAATGTTGTTGTATTATCAGTTTATATGGGTTACCAGCTAGCTGCTAGCACAATGTTGTTTTATCAGTGTATATGGGTTACCAGCTAGCTGCTAGCACAATGTTGTTGTATTATCAGTGTATATGGGTTACCAGCTAGCTGATAGCATCATATTGTGGTATTATCAGTTTATATGGGTTACCAAATAGCTGCTAACACAATGTTGTTGTGTTATCAGTTTATATGGGTTACCAGCTAGCTGCTACCACAATGTTGTTGTGTTATCAGTTTATATGGGTTACCAGCTAGCTGCTAGCACAATGATGTTGTGTTATCAGTGTATATGGGTTACCAGCTAGCTGCTAGCACAATGTTGTTGTATTATCAGTTTATATGGGTTACCAGCTAGCTGCTAGCACAATGTTGTTGTGTTATCAGTTTATATGGGTTACCAGCTAGCTGCTAGCACAATGTTGTTGTGTTATCAGTTTATATGGGTTACCAGCTAGCTGCTAGCACAATGTTGTTGTGTTATCAGTTTATATGGGTTACCAGCTAGCTGCTACCACAATGTTGTTTTATTATCAGTTTATATGGGTTACCAGCTAGCTGCTAGCACAATGTTGCTGTGTTATCAGTTTATATGGGTTACCAGCTAGCTGCTAGCACAATGTTGTTGTGTTATCAGTTTATATGGGTTACCAGCTAGCTGCTAGCACAATGTTGTTGTATTATCAGTTTATATGGGTTACCAGCTAGCTGCTAGCACAATGTTGTTGTGTTATCAGTTTATATGGGTTACCAGCTAGCTGCTAGCACAATGTTGTTGTGTTATCAGTTTATATGGGTTACCAGCTAGCTGCTAGCACAATGTTGTTGTATTATCAGTTTATATGGGTTACCAGCTAGCTGCTAGCACAATGATGTTGTGTTATCAGTTTATATGGGTTACCAGCTAGCTGCTAGCACAATGTTGTTGTGTTATCAGTTTATATGGGTTACCAGCTAGCTGCTAGCACAATGTTGTTGTGTTATCAGTTTATATGGGTTACCAGCTAGCTGCTAGCACAATGTTGTTGTATTATCAGTTTATATGGGTTACCAGCTAGCTGCTAGCACAATGTTGTTGTATTATCAGTTTATATGGGTTACCAACTAGCTGCTAGCACAATGTTGTTTTATCAGTGTATATGGGTTACCAACTAGCTGCTAGCACAATGTTGTTTTATCAGTGTATATGGGTTACCAGCTAGCTGCTAGCACAATGTTGTTGTATTATCAGTTTATATGGGTTACCAGCTAGCTGCTAGCACAATGTTGTTTTATCAGTGTATATGGGTTACCAGCTAGCTGCTAGCACAATGTTGTTGTATTATCAGTCTATATGGGTTACCAACTTGCTGCTAACACAATGTTGTTGTATTATCAGTCTATATGGGTTACCAACTAGCTGCTAGCACAATGTTGTTGTATTATCAGTCTATATGGGTTACCAACTAGCTGCTAGCACAATGTTGTTTTATCAGTGTATATGGGTTACCAGCTAGCTGCTAGCACAATGTTGTTGTGTTATCAGTTTATATGGGTTACCAGCTAGCTGCTAGCACAATGTTGTTTTATCAGTTTATATGGGTTACCAGCTAGCTGCTAGCACAATGTTGTTGTATTATCAGTTTATATGGGTTACCAGCTAGCTGCTAGCACAATGTTGTTGTGTTATCAGTTTATATGGGTTACCAGCTAGCTGCTAGCACAATGTTGTTGTGTTATCAGTTTATATGGGTTACCAGCTAGCTGCTAGCACAATGTTGTTGTATTATCAGTTTATATGGGTTACCAGCTAGCTGCTAGCACAATGTTGTATTATCAGTTTATATGGGTTACCAGCTAGCTGCTAGCACAATGTTGTTGTATTATCAGTTTATATGGGTTACCAGCTAGCTGCTAGCACAATGTTGTTGTATTATCAGTTTATATGGGTTACCAGCTAGCTGCTAGCACAATGTTGTTTTATCAGTGTATATGGGTTACCAGCTAGCTGCTAGCACAATGTTGTTGTATTATCAGTGTATATGGGTTACCAGCTAGCTGATAGCATCATATTGTGGTATTATCAGTTTATATGGGTTACCAAATAGCTGCTAACACAATGTTGTTGTGTTATCAGTTTATATGGGTTACCAGCTAGCTGCTACCACAATGTTGTTGTGTTATCAGTTTATATGGGTTACCAGCTAGCTGCTAGCACAATGATGTTGTGTTATCAGTGTATATGGGTTACCAGCTAGCTGCTAGCACAATGTTGTTGTATTATCAGTTTATATGGGTTACCAGCTAGCTGCTAGCACAATGTTGTTGTGTTATCAGTTTATATGGGTTACCAGCTAGCTGCTAGCACAATGTTGTTGTGTTATCAGTTTATATGGGTTACCAGCTAGCTGCTAGCACAATGTTGTTGTGTTATCAGTTTATATGGGTTACCAGCTAGCTGCTACCACAATGTTGTTTTATTATCAGTTTATATGGGTTACCAGCTAGCTGCTAGCACAATGTTGCTGTGTTATCAGTTTATATGGGTTACCAGCTAGCTGCTAGCACAATGTTGTTGTGTTATCAGTTTATATGGGTTACCAGCTAGCTGCTAGCACAATGTTGTTGTATTATCAGTTTATATGGGTTACCAGCTAGCTGCTAGCACAATGTTGTTGTGTTATCAGTTTATATGGGTTACCAGCTAGCTGCTAGCACAATGTTGTTGTGTTATCAGTTTATATGGGTTACCAGCTAGCTGCTAGCACAATGTTGTTGTATTATCAGTTTATATGGGTTACCAGCTAGCTGCTAGCACAATGATGTTGTGTTATCAGTTTATATGGGTTACCAGCTAGCTGCTAGCACAATGTTGTTGTGTTATCAGTTTATATGGGTTACCAGCTAGCTGCTAGCACAATGTTGTTGTGTTATCAGTTTATATGGGTTACCAGCTAGCTGCTAGCACAATGTTGTTGTATTATCAGTTTATATGGGTTACCAGCTAGCTGCTAGCACAATGATGTTGTGTTATCAGTTTATATGGGTTACCAGCTAGCTGCTAGCACAATGTTGTTGTGTTATCAGTTTATATGGGTTACCAGCTAGCTGCTAGCACAATGTTGTTGTGTTATCAGTTTATATGGGTTACCAGCTAGCTGCTAGCACAATGATGTTGTGTTATCAGTTTATATGGGTTACCAGCTAGCTGCTAGCACAATGTTGTATTATCAGTCTATATGGGTTACCAGCTAGCTGCTAGCACAATGTTGTTGTATTATCAGTTTATATGGGTTACCAGCTAGCTGCTAGCACAATGTTGTTGTGTTATCAGTTTATATGGGTTACCAGCTAGCTGCTAGCGCAATGTTGTTGTGTTATCAGTTTATATGGGTTACCAGCTAGCTGATAGCACAATGTTGTATTATCAGTCTATATGGGTTACCAACTAGCTGCTAGCACAATGTTGTTTTATCAGTGTATATGGGTTACCAGCTAGCTGCTAGCACAATGTTGTTGTATTATCAGTTTATATGGGTTACCAGCTAGCTGCTAGCACAATGTTGTATTATCAGTTTATATGGGTTACCAGCTAGCTGCTAGCACAATTTGTTGTATTATCAGTTTATATGGGTTACCAGCTAGCTGCTAGCACAATGTTGTTGTATTATCAGTTTATATGGGTTACCAACTAGCTGCTAGCACAATGTTGTTTTATCAGTGTATATGGGTTACCAGCTAGCTGCTAGCACAATGTTGTTGTATTATCAGTTTATATGGGTTACCAGCTAGCTGCTAGCACAATGTTGTTGTATTATCAGTTTATATGGGTTACCAGCTAGCTGCTAGCACAATGTTGTTTTATCAGTGTATATGGGTTACCAACTAGCTGCTAGCACAATGTTGTTTTATCAGTGTATATGGGTTACCAGCTAGCTGCTAGCACAATGTTGTTGTATTATCAGTTTATATGGGTTACCAGCTAGCTGCTAGCACAATGTTGTTTTATCAGTGTATATGGGTTACCAGCTAGCTGCTAGCACAATGTTGTTGTATTATCAGTCTATATGGGTTACCAACTTGCTGCTAACACAATGTTGTTGTATTATCAGTCTATATGGGTTACCAACTAGCTGCTAGCACAATGTTGTTGTATTATCAGTCTATATGGGTTACCAACTAGCTGCTAGCACAATGTTGTTTTATCAGTGTATATGGGTTACCAGCTAGCTGCTAGCACAATGTTGTTGTGTTATCAGTTTATATGGGTTACCAGCTAGCTGCTAGCACAATGTTGTTTTATCAGTTTATATGGGTTACCAGCTAGCTGCTAGCACAATGTTGTTGTATTATCAGTTTATATGGGTTACCAGCTAGCTGCTAGCACAATGTTGTTGTGTTATCAGTTTATATGGGTTACCAGCTAGCTGCTAGCACAATGTTGTTGTGTTATCAGTTTATATGGGTTACCAGCTAGCTGCTAGCACAATGTTGTTGTATTATCAGTTTATATGGGTTACCAGCTAGCTGCTAGCACAATGTTGTATTATCAGTTTATATGGGTTACCAGCTAGCTGCTACCACAATGTTGTTGTGTTATCAGTTTATATGGGTTACCAGCTAGCTGCTAGCACAATGATGTTGTGTTATCAGTGTATATGGGTTACCAGCTAGCTGCTAGCACAATGTTGTTGTATTATCAGTTTATATGGGTTACCAGCTAGCTGCTAGCACAATGTTGTTGTGTTATCAGTTTATATGGGTTACCAGCTAGCTGCTAGCATCATATTGTGGTATTATCAGTCTGGCTAACATGGGAAAGCCTTGTCATCTCTCTGTTGCTACAGTTATGGCCAGTTATAGCATTTTCTTTGGAGTTTGTGTAGCGTAGTGGTATTATAGGTTAGCAGCTAGCATGAGACGGTTGTTTCCAGCAACCAGGTCAATAAGAGCATTGTCGCTATGAGCACCACTACAGAACACTACAGACTGGTGTCGTGATGTTGCTACCATGAATGAACACCTATTTGAGAATTCTATTCATTGACTACAGCTCAGTGTTCAACACCATAGTGCCTTATAAAGCTCATCACTAAGCTAAGGATCCTGGGACTATACACCTCCCTCTGCAGCTGGGTCGTGGACTTCCTGAAGGGCCGCCCCCAGGTTGTAAGGGTAGGTAACAACACATCCGCCATGCTGATCCTCAACACAGGGGCTCCTCAGGGGTGCGTGCTCAGCCCCCTCCTGTACTCCCTGTTCACCCATGACTGCACGGCTAGGCACATTTCCAACACCATCATTAAGTTTGCCGATGACACAACAGTGGTAGGCCTGATCTCCGACGACGACGAGACAGCCTATAGGGAGGAGGTAAGAGACCTGGCCGTGTGGTGCCAGGACAACAACCTCTCCCTCAACGTGATCAAGACAAAGGAGATGATTGTGGACTACAGGAAAAGGAGGACCGAGCACGTCCCCATTCTCATCGACAGGGCTGTAGTGGAGCAGGTTGAGAGCTTCAAGTTCCTTACTGTCCACATCAACAACAAACTAACATGGTCCAAGCAAACCTAGTTAGTCGTGAAGAGGGCACGTCCAAACCCATTTCCCCTTCAGGAGACTTGAAAAGATTTTCCATTTGTCCTCGGGTCCTCAAAAGGTTCTACAGCTGCACCATCAAGAACATCCCGACTAGTGGCATCACTGCCTGGTATGGCAACTGCTCGGCCTCTGACCGCAAGGCACTACAGGGGGTACTACGTACGGCCCAGTACATCGCTGGGGCCAAGCTTCCTGCCATCCAGGACCTCTACACCAGGCGGTGTCAGAGGAAGGCCCTAAAAATGGTTAAAGACTCCAGCAACCCTAGTCATGGACTGTTCTCTCTGCTACCGCACGTGAAGCATCCCCCCCCTTTTACACCGCTGCTACTCTCTGTTGTTATTATCTATGCATAGTCAATTTAATAACTGTAGCTACATGTACATATTACATCAATTACCTTGACTAACCGGTGCCCCCGCACACTGACTCTGTACCGTAACACCCTGTATATAGCCTCCACACTGACTCTGTACCGGTACCCCCTGTATATAGTCTCCACACTGACTCTGTACCGGTACCCCCTGTATATAGCCTCCACATTGACTGTGTACCGTAACACCCTGTATATAGTCTCCACACTGACTCTGTACCGGTACCCCCTGTATATAGCCTCCACATTGACTCTGTACCGGAACCCCCCTGTATATAGCCTCCACATTGACTCTGTACCGGTACCCCCTGTATATAGCCTCCACATTGACTCTGTACCGGTACCCCCCTGTATATAGCCTCCACATTGACTCTGTACCGGTACCCCCTGTATATAGCCTCCACATTGACTCTGTACCGGCACCCCCCTGTATATAGCCTTCACATTGACTCTGTACCGGTACCCCCTGTATATAGCCTCCACACTGACTCTGTACCGGTACCCCCTGTATATAGCCTCCACATTGACTCTGTACCGTAACACCCTGTATATAGCCTCCACATTGACTCTGTACCGGTACCCCCTGTATATAGCCTCCACATTGACTCTGTACCGTAACACCCTGTACATAGCCTCCACATTGACTCTGTACCGGTACCCCCTGTATATAGCCTCCACATTGACTCTGTACCGGTACCCCCTGTATATAGCCTCCACATTGACTCTGTACCGTAACACCCTGTATATAGCCTCCACATTGACTCTGTACCGGTACCCCCTGTATATAGTCTCCACACTGACTCTGTACCGTAATACCCTGTATATAGCCTCCACACTGACTCTGTACCGTAACACCCTGTATATAGCCTCCACATTGACTCTGTAGCCGTACCCCCTGTATATAGTCTCCACATTGACTCTGTACCGGTACCCCCTGTATATAGCCTCCACACTGACTCTGTACCGTAACACCCTGTATATAGCCTCCACATTGACTCTGTACCGTAACACCCTGTATATAGCCTCCACACTGACTCTGTACCGGTACCCCCTGTATATAGTCTCCACATTGACTCTGTACCGTAATACCCTGTATATAGCCTCCACACTGACTCTGTACCGTAACACCCTGTATATAGTCTCCACATTGACTCTGTACCGTAACACCCTGTATATAGCCTCCACACTGACTCTGTACCGGTACCCCCTGTATATAGCCTCCACATTGACTCTGTACCGTAACACCCTGTATATAGTCTAAACACTGACTCTGTACCGGTACCCCCTGTATATAGCCTCCACATTGACTCTGTACCGGCACCCCCCTGTATATAGCCTCCACATTGACTCTGTACCGGTACCCCCCTGTATATAGCCTCCACATTGACTCTGTACCGGTACCCCCTGTATATAGCCTCCACATTGACTCTGTACCGGCACCCCCCTGTATATAGCCTCCACATTGACTCTGTACCGGTACCCCCTGTATATAGCCTCCACACTGACTCTGTACCGGTACCCCCTGTATATAGCCTCCACATTGACTCTGTACCGTAACACCCTGTATATAGCCTCCACATTGACTCTGTACCGGTACCCCCTGTATATAGCCTCCACATTGACTCTGTACCGTAACACCCTGTATATAGCCTCCACATTGACTCTGTACCGGTACCCCCTGTATATAGCCTCCACATTGACTCTGTACCGGTACCCCCTGTATATAGCCTCCACATTGACTCTGTACCGTAACACCCTGTATATAGCCTCCACATTGACTCTGTACCGGTACCCCCTGTATATAGTCTCCACACTGACTCTGTACCGTAATACCCTGTATATAGCCTCCACACTGACTCTGTACCGTAACACCCTGTATATAGCCTCCACATTGACTCTGTAGCGGTACCCCCTGTATATAGTCTCCACATTGACTCTGTATCGGTACCCCCTGTATATAGCCTCCACACTGACTCTGTACCGTAACACCCTGTATATAGCCTCCACATTGACTCTGTACCGTAACACCCTGTATATAGCCTCCACACTGACTCTGTACCGGTACCCCCTGTATATAGTCTCCACATTGACTCTGTACCGTAATACCCTGTATATAGCCTCCACACTGACTCTGTACCGTAACACCCTGTATATAGTCTCCACATTGACTCTGTACCGTAACACCCTGTATATAGCCTCCACATTGACTCTGTACCGGTACCCCCTGTATATAGCCTCCACATTGACTCTGTACCGTAACACCCTGTATATAGCCTCCACATTGACTCTGTACCGGTACCCCCCGTATATAGCCTCCACACTGACTCTGTACCGGTACCCCCTGTATATAGCCTCCACACTGACTCTGTACCGTAACACCCTGTATATAGCCTCCACATTGACTCTGTACCAGTACCCCCTGTATATAGCCTCCACATTGACTCTGTACCGTAACACCCTGTATATAGCCTCCACATTGACTCTGTACCGGTACCCCCTGTATATAGCCTCCACATTGACTCTGTACCGGTACCCCCTGTATATAGCCTCCACATTGACTCTGTACCGGTACCCCTGTATATAGTCTCCACATTGACTCTGTACTGGTACCCCCTGTATATAGCCTCCACATTGACTCTGTACTGGTACACCCTGTATATAGCCTCCACATTGACTCTGTACCGGTACCACCCTGTATATAGCCTCCACATTGACTCTGTACCGGTACCCCCCTGTATATAGCCTCCACATTGACTCTGTACCGATACCCCCTGTATATAGCCTCCACATTGACTCTGTACCGGTACCCCCTGTATATAGCCTCCACATTGACTCTGTACCGTAACACCCTGTATATAGCCTCCACATTGACTCTGTACCGTAACACCCTGTATATAGCCTCCACATTGACTCTGTACCGTAACACCCTCTATATAGCCTCCACATTGACTCTGTACCGTAACACCCTGTATATAGCCTCCACATTGACTCTGTACCGGTACCCCCTGTATATAGCCTCCACATTGACTCTGTACCGTAATACCCTGTATATAGTCTCCACATTGACTCTGTACCGTAATACCCTGTATATAGCTTCCACATTGACTCTGTACCGGTACCCCCTGTATATAGCCTCCACATTGACTCTGTACCGTAATACCCTGTATATAGCCTCCACATTGACTCTGTACCGGTACCCCCTGTATATAGCCTCCACATTGACTCTGTACCGGTACCTCCTGTATATAGCCTCCACATTGACTCTGTACCGGTACACCCTGTATATAGCCTCCACATTGACTCTGTACCGGTACCCCCTGTATATAGCCTCCACATTGACTCTGTACCGGTACCCCCTGTATATAGCCTCCACATTGACTCTGTACCGGTACCCCCCTGTATATAGCCTCCACATTGACTCTGTACCGGTACCCCCTGTATATAGCCTCCACATTGACTCTGTACCGGTACCCCCTGTATATAGCCTCCACATTGACTCTGTACCGGTACCCCCCTGTATATAGCCTCCACATTGACTCTGTACCGGTACCCCCTGTATATAGCCTCCACATTGACTCTGTACCGGTACCCCCTGTATATAGCCTCCACATTGACTCTGTACTGGTACACCCTGTATATAGCCTCCACATTGACTCTGTACCGGTACCCCCTGTATATAGCCTCCACATTGACTCTGTACCGGTACCCCCTGTATATAGCCTCCACATTGACTCTGTACCGGTACCCCCTGTATATAGCCTCCACATTGACTCTGTACCGGTACCCCTGTATATAGTCTCCACATTGACTCTGTACTGGTACCCCCTGTATATAGCCTCCACATTGACTCTGTACTGGTACACCCTGTATATAGCCTCCACATTGACTCTGTACCGGTACCACCCTGTATATAGCCTCCACATTGACTCTGTACCGATACCCCCCTGTATATAGCCTCCACATTGACTCTGTACCGATACCCCCTGTATATAGCCTCCACATTGACTCTGTACCGGTACCCCCTGTATATAGCCTCCACATTGACTCTGTACCGTAACACCCTGTATATAGCCTCCACATTGACTCTGTACCGTAACACCCTGTATATAGCCTCCACATTGACTCTGTACCGTAACACCCTCTATATAGCCTCCACATTGACTCTGTACCGTAACACCCTGTATATAGCTTCCACATTGACTCTGTACCGGTACCCCCTGTATATAGCCTCCACATTGACTCTGTACCGTAATACCCTGTATATAGCCTCCACATTGACTCTGTACCGGTACCCCCTGTATATAGCCTCCACATTGACTCTGTACCGGTACCTCCTGTATATAGCCTCCACATTGACTCTGTACCGGTACCCCCTGTATATAGCCTCCACACTGACTCTGTACCGTAACACCCTGTATATAGCCTCCACATTGACTCTGTACCGTAACACCCTGTATATAGCCTCCACACTGACTCTTTACCGGTACCCCCTGTATATAGTCTCCACATTGACTCTGTACCGTAATACCCTGTATATAGCCTCCACACTGACTCTGTACCGTAACACCCTGTATATAGTCTCCACATTGACTCTGTACCGTAACACCCTGTATATAGCCTCCACACTGACTCTGTACCGGTACCCCCTGTATATAGCCACAACATTGACTCTGTACCGTAACACCCTGTATATAGTCTAAACACTGACTCTGTACCGGTACCCCCTGTATATAGCCTCCACATTGACTCTGTACCGGCACCCCCCTGTATATAGCCTCCACATTGACTCTGTACCGGTACCCCTCTGTATATAGCCTCCACATTGACTCTGTACCGGTACCCCCTGTATATAGCCTCCACATTGACTCTGTACCGGCACCCCCCTGTATATAGCCTCCACATTGACTCTGTACCGGTACCCCCTGTATATAGCCTCCACACTGACTCTGTACCGGTACCCCCTGTATATAGCCTCCACATTGACTCTGTACCGTAACACCCTGTATATAGCCTCCACATTGACTCTGTACCGGTACCCCCTGTATATAGCCTCCACATTGACTCTGTACCGTAACACCCTGTATATAGCCTCCACATTGACTCTGTACCGGTACCCCCTGTATATAGCCTCCACATTGACTCTGTACCGGTACCCCCTGTATATAGCCTCCACATTGACTCTGTACCGGTACCCCCTGTATATAGCCTCCACATTGACTCTGTACCGGTACCCCTGTATATAGTCTCCACATTGACTCTGTACTGGTACCCCCTGTATATAGCCTCCACATTGACTCTGTACTGGTACACCCTGTATATAGCCTCCACATTGACTCTGTACCGGTACCACCCTGTATATAGCCTCCACATTGACTCTGTACCGGTACCCCCCTGTATATAGCCTCCACATTGACTCTGTACCGATACCCCCTGTATATAGCCTCCACATTGACTCTGTACCGGTACCCCCTGTATATAGCCTCCACATTGACTCTGTACCGTAACACCCTGTATATAGCCTCCACATTGACTCTGTACCGTAACACCCTGTATATAGCCTCCACATTGACTCTGTACCGGAACCCCCCTGTATATAGCCTCCACATTGACTCTGTACCGGTACCCCCCTGTATATAGCCTCCACATTGACTCTGTACCGGTACCCCCTGTATATAGCCTCCACATTGACTCTGTACCGGCACCCCCCTGTATATAGCCTTCACATTGACTCTGTACCGGTACCCCCTGTATATAGCCTCCACACTGACTCTGTACCGGTACCCCCTGTATATAGCCTCCACATTGACTCTGTACCGTAACACCCTGTATATAGCCTCCACATTGACTCTGTACCGGTACCCCCTGTATATAGCCTCCACATTGACTCTGTACCGTAACACCCTGTACATAGCCTCCACATTGACTCTGTACCGGTACCCCCTGTATATAGCCTCCACATTGACTCTGTACCGGTACCCCCTGTATATAGCCTCCACATTGACTCTGTACCGTAACACCCTGTATATAGCCTCCACATTGACTCTGTACCGGTACCCCCTGTATATAGTCTCCACACTGACTCTGTACCGTAATACCCTGTATATAGCCTCCACACTGACTCTGTACCGTAACACCCTGTATATAGCCTCCACATTGACTCTGTAGCCGTACCCCCTGTATATAGTCTCCACATTGACTCTGTACCGGTACCCCCTGTATATAGCCTCCACACTGACTCTGTACCGTAACACCCTGTATATAGCCTCCACATTGACTCTGTACCGTAACACCCTGTATATAGCCTCCACACTGACTCTGTACCGGTACCCCCTGTATATAGTCTCCACATTGACTCTGTACCGTAATACCCTGTATATAGCCTCCACACTGACTCTGTACCGTAACACCCTGTATATAGTCTCCACATTGACTCTGTACCGTAACACCCTGTATATAGCCTCCACACTGACTCTGTACCGGTACCCCCTGTATATAGCCTCCACATTGACTCTGTACCGTAACACCCTGTATATAGTCTAAACACTGACTCTGTACCGGTACCCCCTGTATATAGCCTCCACATTGACTCTGTACCGGCACCCCCCTGTATATAGCCTCCACATTGACTCTGTACCGGTACCCCCCTGTATATAGCCTCCACATTGACTCTGTACCGGTACCCCCTGTATATAGCCTCCACATTGACTCTGTACCGGCACCCCCCTGTATATAGCCTCCACATTGACTCTGTACCGGTACCCCCTGTATATAGCCTCCACACTGACTCTGTACCGGTACCCCCTGTATATAGCCTCCACATTGACTCTGTACCGTAACACCCTGTATATAGCCTCCACATTGACTCTGTACCGGTACCCCCTGTATATAGCCTCCACATTGACTCTGTACCGTAACACCCTGTATATAGCCTCCACATTGACTCTGTACCGGTACCCCCTGTATATAGCCTCCACATTGACTCTGTACCGGTACCCCCTGTATATAGCCTCCACATTGACTCTGTACCGTAACACCCTGTATATAGCCTCCACATTGACTCTGTACCGGTACCCCCTGTATATAGTCTCCACACTGACTCTGTACCGTAATACCCTGTATATAGCCTCCACACTGACTCTGTACCGTAACACCCTGTATATAGCCTCCACATTGACTCTGTAGCGGTACCCCCTGTATATAGTCTCCACATTGACTCTGTATCGGTACCCCCTGTATATAGCCTCCACACTGACTCTGTACCGTAACACCCTGTATATAGCCTCCACATTGACTCTGTACCGTAACACCCTGTATATAGCCTCCACACTGACTCTGTACCGGTACCCCCTGTATATAGTCTCCACATTGACTCTGTACCGTAATACCCTGTATATAGCCTCCACACTGACTCTGTACCGTAACACCCTGTATATAGTCTCCACATTGACTCTGTACCGTAACACCCTGTATATAGCCTCCACATTGACTCTGTACCGGTACCCCCTGTATATAGCCTCCACATTGACTCTGTACCGTAACACCCTGTATATAGCCTCCACATTGACTCTGTACCGGTACCCCCCGTATATAGCCTCCACACTGACTCTGTACCGGTACCCCCTGTATATAGCCTCCACACTGACTCTGTACCGTAACACCCTGTATATAGCCTCCACATTGACTCTGTACCAGTACCCCCTGTATATAGCCTCCACATTGACTCTGTACCGTAACACCCTGTATATAGCCTCCACATTGACTCTGTACCGGTACCCCCTGTATATAGCCTCCACATTGACTCTGTACCGGTACCCCCTGTATATAGCCTCCACATTGACTCTGTACCGGTACCCCTGTATATAGTCTCCACATTGACTCTGTACTGGTACCCCCTGTATATAGCCTCCACATTGACTCTGTACTGGTACACCCTGTATATAGCCTCCACATTGACTCTGTACCGGTACCACCCTGTATATAGCCTCCACATTGACTCTGTACCGGTACCCCCCTGTATATAGCCTCCACATTGACTCTGTACCGATACCCCCTGTATATAGCCTCCACATTGACTCTGTACCGGTACCCCCTGTATATAGCCTCCACATTGACTCTGTACCGTAACACCCTGTATATAGCCTCCACATTGACTCTGTACCGTAACACCCTGTATATAGCCTCCACATTGACTCTGTACCGTAACACCCTCTATATAGCCTCCACATTGACTCTGTACCGTAACACCCTGTATATAGCCTCCACATTGACTCTGTACCGGTACCCCCTGTATATAGCCTCCACATTGACTCTGTACCGTAATACCCTGTATATAGTCTCCACATTGACTCTGTACCGTAATACCCTGTATATAGCTTCCACATTGACTCTGTACCGGTACCCCCTGTATATAGCCTCCACATTGACTCTGTACCGTAATACCCTGTATATAGCCTCCACATTGACTCTGTACCGGTACCCCCTGTATATAGCCTCCACATTGACTCTGTACCGGTACCTCCTGTATATAGCCTCCACATTGACTCTGTACCGGTACACCCTGTATATAGCCTCCACATTGACTCTGTACCGGTACCCCCTGTATATAGCCTCCACATTGACTCTGTACCGGTACCCCCTGTATATAGCCTCCACATTGACTCTGTACCGGTACCCCCCTGTATATAGCCTCCACATTGACTCTGTACCGGTACCCCCTGTATATAGCCTCCACATTGACTCTGTACCGGTACCCCCTGTATATAGCCTCCACATTGACTCTGTACCGGTACCCCCCTGTATATAGCCTCCACATTGACTCTGTACCGGTACCCCCTGTATATAGCCTCCACATTGACTCTGTACCGGTACCCCCTGTATATAGCCTCCACATTGACTCTGTACTGGTACACCCTGTATATAGCCTCCACATTGACTCTGTACCGGTACCCCCTGTATATAGCCTCCACATTGACTCTGTACCGGTACCCCCTGTATATAGCCTCCACATTGACTCTGTACCGGTACCCCCTGTATATAGCCTCCACATTGACTCTGTACCGGTACCCCTGTATATAGTCTCCACATTGACTCTGTACTGGTACCCCCTGTATATAGCCTCCACATTGACTCTGTACTGGTACACCCTGTATATAGCCTCCACATTGACTCTGTACCGGTACCACCCTGTATATAGCCTCCACATTGACTCTGTACCGATACCCCCCTGTATATAGCCTCCACATTGACTCTGTACCGATACCCCCTGTATATAGCCTCCACATTGACTCTGTACCGGTACCCCCTGTATATAGCCTCCACATTGACTCTGTACCGTAACACCCTGTATATAGCCTCCACATTGACTCTGTACCGTAACACCCTGTATATAGCCTCCACATTGACTCTGTACCGTAACACCCTCTATATAGCCTCCACATTGACTCTGTACCGTAACACCCTGTATATAGCTTCCACATTGACTCTGTACCGGTACCCCCTGTATATAGCCTCCACATTGACTCTGTACCGTAATACCCTGTATATAGCCTCCACATTGACTCTGTACCGGTACCCCCTGTATATAGCCTCCACATTGACTCTGTACCGGTACCTCCTGTATATAGCCTCCACATTGACTCTGTACCGGTACCCCCTGTATATAGCCTCCACACTGACTCTGTACCGTAACACCCTGTATATAGCCTCCACATTGACTCTGTACCGTAACACCCTGTATATAGCCTCCACACTGACTCTTTACCGGTACCCCCTGTATATAGTCTCCACATTGACTCTGTACCGTAATACCCTGTATATAGCCTCCACACTGACTCTGTACCGTAACACCCTGTATATAGTCTCCACATTGACTCTGTACCGTAACACCCTGTATATAGCCTCCACACTGACTCTGTACCGGTACCCCCTGTATATAGCCACAACATTGACTCTGTACCGTAACACCCTGTATATAGTCTAAACACTGACTCTGTACCGGTACCCCCTGTATATAGCCTCCACATTGACTCTGTACCGGCACCCCCCTGTATATAGCCTCCACATTGACTCTGTACTGGTACACCCTGTATATAGCCTCCACATTGACTCTGTACCGGTACCACCCTGTATATAGCCTCCACATTGACTCTGTACCGATACCCCCCTGTATATAGCCTCCACATTGACTCTGTACCGATACCCCCTGTATATAGCCTCCACATTGACTCTGTACCGGTACCCCCTGTATATAGCCTCCACATTGACTCTGTACCGTAACACCCTGTATATAGCCTCCACATTGACTCTGTACCGTAACACCCTGTATATAGCCTCCACATTGACTCTGTACCGTAACACCCTCTATATAGCCTCCACATTGACTCTGTACCGTAACACCCTGTATATAGCTTCCACATTGACTCTGTACCGGTACCCCCTGTATATAGCCTCCACATTGACTCTGTACCGTAATACCCTGTATATAGCCTCCACATTGACTCTGTACCGGTACCCCCTGTATATAGCCTCCACATTGACTCTGTACCGGTACCTCCTGTATATAGCCTCCACATTGACTCTGTACCGGTACCCCCTGTATATAGCCTCCACACTGACTCTGTACCGTAACACCCTGTATATAGCCTCCACATTGACTCTGTACCGTAACACCCTGTATATAGCCTCCACACTGACTCTTTACCGGTACCCCCTGTATATAGTCTCCACATTGACTCTGTACCGTAATACCCTGTATATAGCCTCCACACTGACTCTGTACCGTAACACCCTGTATATAGTCTCCACATTGACTCTGTACCGTAACACCCTGTATATAGCCTCCACACTGACTCTGTACCGGTACCCCCTGTATATAGCCACAACATTGACTCTGTACCGTAACACCCTGTATATAGTCTAAACACTGACTCTGTACCGGTACCCCCTGTATATAGCCTCCACATTGACTCTGTACCGGCACCCCCCTGTATATAGCCTCCACATTGACTCTGTACCGGTACCCCTCTGTATATAGCCTCCACATTGACTCTGTACCGGTACCCCCTGTATATAGCCTCCACATTGACTCTGTACCGGCACCCCCCTGTATATAGCCTCCACATTGACTCTGTACCGGTACCCCCTGTATATAGCCTCCACACTGACTCTGTACCGGTACCCCCTGTATATAGCCTCCACATTGACTCTGTACCGTAACACCCTGTATATAGCCTCCACATTGACTCTGTACCGGTACCCCCTGTATATAGCCTCCACATTGACTCTGTACCGTAACACCCTGTATATAGCCTCCACATTGACTCTGTACCGGTACCCCCTGTATATAGCCTCCACATTGACTCTGTACCGGTACCCCCTGTATATAGCCTCCACATTGACTCTGTACCGTAACACCCTGTATATAGCCTCCACATTGACTCTGTACCGGTACCCCCTGTATATAGTCTCCACACTGACTCTGTACCGTAATACCCTGTATATAGCCTCCACACTGACTCTGTACCGTAACACCCTGTATATAGCCTCCACATTGACTCTGTAGCGGTACCCCCTGTATATAGTCTCCACATTGACTCTGTACCGGTACCCCCTGTATATAGCCTCCACACTGACTCTGTACCGTAACACCCTGTATATAGCCTCCACATTGACTCTGTACCGTAACACCCTGTATATAGCCTCCACACTGACTCTGTACCGGTACCCCCTGTATATAGTCTCCACATTGACTCTGTACCGTAATACCCTGTATATAGCCTCCACACTGACTCTGTACCGTAACACCCTGTATATAGTCTCCACATTGACTCTGTACCGTAACACCCTGTATATAGCCTCCACATTGACTCTGTACCGGTACCCCCTGTATATAGCCTCCACATTGACTCTGTACCGTAACACCCTGTATATAGCCTCCACATTGACTCTGTACCGGTACCCCCCGTATATAGCCTCCACACTGACTCTGTACCGGTACCCCCTGTATATAGCCTCCACACTGACTCTGTACCGTAACACCCTGTATATAGCCTCCACATTGACTCTGTACCAGTACCCCCTGTATATAGCCTCCACATTGACTCTGTACCGTAACACCCTGTATATAGCCTCCACACTGACTCTGTACCGGTACCCCCTGTATATAGTCTCCACATTGACTCTGTACCGTAATACCCTGTATATAGCCTCCACACTGACTCTGTACCGTAACACCCTGTATATAGTCTCCACATTGACTCTGTACCGTAACACCCTGTATATAGCCTCCACACTGACTCTGTACCGGTACCCCCTGTATATAGCCTCCACATTGACTCTGTACCGTAACACCCTGTATATAGTCTAAACACTGACTCTGTACCGGTACCCCCTGTATATAGCCTCCACATTGACTCTGTACCGGCACCCCCCTGTATATAGCCTCCACATTGACTCTGTACCGGTACCCCCCTGTATATAGCCTCCACATTGACTCTGTACCGGTACCCCCTGTATATAGCCTCCACATTGACTCTGTACCGGCACCCCCCTGTATATAGCCTCCACATTGACTCTGTACCGGTACCCCCTGTATATAGCCTCCACACTGACTCTGTACCGGTACCCCCTGTATATAGCCTCCACATTGACTCTGTACCGTAACACCCTGTATATAGCCTCCACATTGACTCTGTACCGGTACCCCCTGTATATAGCCTCCACATTGACTCTGTACCGTAACACCCTGTATATAGCCTCCACATTGACTCTGTACCGGTACCCCCTGTATATAGCCTCCACATTGACTCTGTACCGGTACCCCCTGTATATAGCCTCCACATTGACTCTGTACCGTAACACCCTGTATATAGCCTCCACATTGACTCTGTACCGGTACCCCCTGTATATAGTCTCCACACTGACTCTGTACCGTAATACCCTGTATATAGCCTCCACACTGACTCTGTACCGTAACACCCTGTATATAGCCTCCACATTGACTCTGTAGCGGTACCCCCTGTATATAGTCTCCACATTGACTCTGTATCGGTACCCCCTGTATATAGCCTCCACACTGACTCTGTACCGTAACACCCTGTATATAGCCTCCACATTGACTCTGTACCGTAACACCCTGTATATAGCCTCCACACTGACTCTGTACCGGTACCCCCTGTATATAGTCTCCACATTGACTCTGTACCGTAATACCCTGTATATAGCCTCCACACTGACTCTGTACCGTAACACCCTGTATATAGTCTCCACATTGACTCTGTACCGTAACACCCTGTATATAGCCTCCACATTGACTCTGTACCGGTACCCCCTGTATATAGCCTCCACATTGACTCTGTACCGTAACACCCTGTATATAGCCTCCACATTGACTCTGTACCGGTACCCCCCGTATATAGCCTCCACACTGACTCTGTACCGGTACCCCCTGTATATAGCCTCCACACTGACTCTGTACCGTAACACCCTGTATATAGCCTCCACATTGACTCTGTACCAGTACCCCCTGTATATAGCCTCCACATTGACTCTGTACCGTAACACCCTGTATATAGCCTCCACATTGACTCTGTACCGGTACCCCCTGTATATAGCCTCCACATTGACTCTGTACCGGTACCCCCTGTATATAGCCTCCACATTGACTCTGTACCGGTACCCCTGTATATAGTCTCCACATTGACTCTGTACTGGTACCCCCTGTATATAGCCTCCACATTGACTCTGTACTGGTACACCCTGTATATAGCCTCCACATTGACTCTGTACCGGTACCACCCTGTATATAGCCTCCACATTGACTCTGTACCGGTACCCCCCTGTATATAGCCTCCACATTGACTCTGTACCGATACCCCCTGTATATAGCCTCCACATTGACTCTGTACCGGTACCCCCTGTATATAGCCTCCACATTGACTCTGTACCGTAACACCCTGTATATAGCCTCCACATTGACTCTGTACCGTAACACCCTGTATATAGCCTCCACATTGACTCTGTACCGTAACACCCTCTATATAGCCTCCACATTGACTCTGTACCGTAACACCCTGTATACAGCCTCCACATTTACTCTGTACCGGTACCCCCTGTATATAGCCTCCACATTGACTCTGTACCGTAATACCTGTATATAGTCTCCACATTGACTCTGTACCGTAATACCCTGTATATAGCTTCCACATTGACTCTGTACCGGTACCCCCTGTATATAGCCTCCACATTGACTCTGTACCGTAATACCCTGTATATAGCCTCCACATTGACTCTGTACCGGTACCCCCTGTATATAGCCTCCACATTGACTCTGTACCGGTACCTCCTGTATATAGCCTCCACATTGACTCTGTACCGGTACACCCTGTATATAGCCTCCACATTGACTCTGTACCGGTACCCCCTGTATATAGCCTCCACATTGACTCTGTACCGGTACCCCCTGTATATAGCCTCCACATTGACTCTGTACCGGTACCCCCCTGTATATAGCCTCCACATTGACTCTGTACCGGTACCCCCTGTATATAGCCTCCACATTGACTCTGTACCGGTACCCCCTGTATATAGCCTCCACATTGACTCTGTACCGGTACCCCCCTGTATATAGCCTCCACATTGACTCTGTACCGGTACCCCCTGTATATAGCCTCCACATTGACTCTGTACCGGTACCCCCTGTATATAGCCTCCACATTGACTCTGTACTGGTACACCCTGTATATAGCCTCCACATTGACTCTGTACCGGTACCCCCTGTATATAGCCTCCACATTGACTCTGTACCGGTACCCCCTGTATATAGCCTCCACATTGACTCTGTACCGGTACCCCCTGTATATAGCCTCCACATTGACTCTGTACCGGTACCCCTGTATATAGTCTCCACATTGACTCTGTACTGGTACCCCCTGTATATAGCCTCCACATTGACTCTGTACTGGTACACCCTGTATATAGCCTCCACATTGACTCTGTACCGGTACCACCCTGTATATAGCCTCCACATTGACTCTGTACCGATACCCCCCTGTATATAGCCTCCACATTGACTCTGTACCGATACCCCCTGTATATAGCCTCCACATTGACTCTGTACCGGTACCCCCTGTATATAGCCTCCACATTGACTCTGTACCGTAACACCCTGTATATAGCCTCCACATTGACTCTGTACCGTAACACCCTGTATATAGCCTCCACATTGACTCTGTACCGTAACACCCTCTATATAGCCTCCACATTGACTCTGTACCGTAACACCCTGTATATAGCTTCCACATTGACTCTGTACCGGTACCCCCTGTATATAGCCTCCACATTGACTCTGTACCGTAATACCCTGTATATAGCCTCCACATTGACTCTGTACCGGTACCCCCTGTATATAGCCTCCACATTGACTCTGTACCGGTACCTCCTGTATATAGCCTCCACATTGACTCTGTACCGGTACCCCCTGTATATAGCCTCCACACTGACTCTGTACCGTAACACCCTGTATATAGCCTCCACATTGACTCTGTACCGTAACACCCTGTATATAGCCTCCACACTGACTCTTTACCGGTACCCCCTGTATATAGTCTCCACATTGACTCTGTACCGTAATACCCTGTATATAGCCTCCACACTGACTCTGTACCGTAACACCCTGTATATAGTCTCCACATTGACTCTGTACCGTAACACCCTGTATATAGCCTCCACACTGACTCTGTACCGGTACCCCCTGTATATAGCCACAACATTGACTCTGTACCGTAACACCCTGTATATAGTCTAAACACTGACTCTGTACCGGTACCCCCTGTATATAGCCTCCACATTGACTCTGTACCGGCACCCCCCTGTATATAGCCTCCACATTGACTCTGTACCGGTACCCCTCTGTATATAGCCTCCACATTGACTCTGTACCGGTACCCCCTGTATATAGCCTCCACATTGACTCTGTACCGGCACCCCCCTGTATATAGCCTCCACATTGACTCTGTACCGGTACCCCCTGTATATAGCCTCCACACTGACTCTGTACCGGTACCCCCTGTATATAGCCTCCACATTGACTCTGTACCGTAACACCCTGTATATAGCCTCCACATTGACTCTGTACCGTAACACCCTGTATATAGCCTCCACATTGACTCTGTACCGGTACCCCCTGTATATAGCCTCCACATTGACTCTGTACCGTAACACCCTGTATATAGCCTCCACATTGACTCTGTACCGGTACCCCCTGTATATAGCCTCCACATTGACTCTGTACCGGTACCCCCTGTATATAGCCTCCACATTGACTCTGTACCGTAACACCCTGTATATAGCCTCCACATTGACTCTGTACCGGTACCCCCTGTATATAGTCTCCACACTGACTCTGTACCGTAATACCCTGTATATAGCCTCCACACTGACTCTGTACCGTAACACCCTGTATATAGCCTCCACATTGACTCTGTAGCGGTACCCCCTGTATATAGTCTCCACATTGACTCTGTACCGGTACCCCCTGTATATAGCCTCCACACTGACTCTGTACCGTAACACCCTGTATATAGCCTCCACATTGACTCTGTACCGTAACACCCTGTATATAGCCTCCACACTGACTCTGTACCGGTACCCCCTGTATATAGTCTCCACATTGACTCTGTACCGTAATACCCTGTATATAGCCTCCACACTGACTCTGTACCGTAACACCCTGTATATAGTCTCCACATTGACTCTGTACCGTAACACCCTGTATATAGCCTCCACATTGACTCTGTACCGGTACCCCCTGTATATAGCCTCCACATTGACTCTGTACCGTAACACCCTGTATATAGCCTCCACATTGACTCTGTACCGGTACCCCCCGTATATAGCCTCCACACTGACTCTGTACCGGTACCCCCTGTATATAGCCTCCACACTGACTCTGTACCGTAACACCCTGTATATAGCCTCCACATTGACTCTGTACCAGTACCCCCTGTATATAGCCTCCACATTGACTCTGTACCGTAACACCCTGTATATAGCCTCCACATTGACTCTGTACCGGTACCCCCTGTATATAGCCTCCACATTGACTCTGTACCGGTACCCCCTGTATATAGCCTCCACATTGACTCTGTACCGGTACCCCTGTATATAGTCTCCACATTGACTCTGTACTGGTACCCCCTGTATATAGCCTCCACATTGACTCTGTACTGGTACACCCTGTATATAGCCTCCACATTGACTCTGTACCGGTACCACCCTGTATATAGCCTCCACATTGACTCTGTACCGGTACCCCCCTGTATATAGCCTCCACATTGACTCTGTACCGATACCCCCTGTATATAGCCTCCACATTGACTCTGTACCGGTACCCCCTGTATATAGCCTCCACATTGACTCTGTACCGTAACACCCTGTATATAGCCTCCACATTGACTCTGTACCGTAACACCCTGTATATAGCCTCCACATTGACTCTGTACCGTAACACCCTCTATATAGCCTCCACATTGACTCTGTACCGTAACACCCTGTATATAGCCTCCACATTGACTCTGTACCGGTACCCCCTGTATATAGCCTCCACATTGACTCTGTACCGTAATACCCTGTATATAGTCTCCACATTGACTCTGTACCGTAATACCCTGTATATAGCTTCCACATTGACTCTGTACCGGTACCCCCTGTATATAGCCTCCACATTGACTCTGTACCGTAATACCCTGTATATAGCCTCCACATTGACTCTGTACCGGTACCCCCTGTATATAGCCTCCACATTGACTCTGTACCGGTACCTCCTGTATATAGCCTCCACATTGACTCTGTACCGGTACACCCTGTATATAGCCTCCACATTGACTCTGTACCGGTACCCCCTGTATATAGCCTCCACATTGACTCTGTACCGGTACCCCCTGTATATAGCCTCCACATTGACTCTGTACCGGTACCCCCCTGTATATAGCCTCCACATTGACTCTGTACCGGTACCCCCTGTATATAGCCTCCACATTGACTCTGTACCGGTACCCCCTGTATATAGCCTCCACATTGACTCTGTACCGGTACCCCCCTGTATATAGCCTCCACATTGACTCTGTACCGGTACCCCCTGTATATAGCCTCCACATTGACTCTGTACCGGTACCCCCTGTATATAGCCTCCACATTGACTCTGTACTGGTATACCCTGTATATAGCCTCCACATTGACTCTGTACCGGTACCCCCTGTATATAGCCTCCACATTGACTCTGTACCAGTACCCCCTGTATATAGCCTCCACATTGACTCTGTACCGGTACCCCCTGTATATAGCCTCCACATTGACTCTGTACCGGTACCCCTGTATATAGTCTCCACATTGACTCTGTACTGGTACCCCCTGTATATAGCCTCCACATTGACTCTGTACTGGTACACCCTGTATATAGCCTCCACATTGACTCTGTACCGTAACACCCTGTATATAGCCTCCACATTGACTCTGTACCGGTACCACCCTGTATATAGCCTCCACATTGACTCTGTACCGATACCCCCCTGTATATAGCCTCCACATTGACTCTGTACCGATACCCCCTGTATATAGCCTCCACATTGACTCTGTACCGGTACCCCCTGTATATAGCCTCCACATTGACTCTGTACCGTAACACCCTGTATATAGCCTCCACATTGACTCTGTACCGTAACACCCTGTATATAGCCTCCACATTGACTCTGTACCGTAACACCCTCTATATAGCCTCCACATTGACTCTGTACCGTAACACCCTGTATATAGCTTCCACATTGACTCTGTACCGGTACCCCCAGTATATAGCCTCCACATTGACTCTGTACCGTAATACCCTGTATATAGCCTCCACATTGACTCTGTACCGGTACCCCCTGTATATAGCCTCCACATTGACTCTGTACCGGTACCTCCTGTATATAGCCTCCACATTGACTCTGTACCGGTAC
>NW_026601933.1:0-29841 GCF_029448725.1 Salvelinus fontinalis
CCCTTATGGCTCTAATCTGATAGTGGTAGTGGGGTGGTAGATGTCTAGTCTCCCTTGTGAATCTAATCTGATAATGGTAGTGGGGTGGTAGATGTCTATTCTCCATTATGGCTCTAATCTGATAGAGCTAGTGGGGTGGTAGATGTCTAGTCTCCGGTATGGCTCTAATCTGATAGTGGGGTGGGGTGGTAGATGTCTATTCTCCATTATGGCTCTAATCTGATAGTGGGGTGGTGGATGTCTTGTCTCCTTTATGACTCTAATCTGATATTGGTAATTGGGTGGTAGATGTCTAGTCTCCCTTATGGCTCTAATCTGATAGTGGTAGTGGGGTGGTAGCTGTCTAGTCTCCCTTATGGCTCTAAATTTATAGTGGTAGTGGTGTGGTAGATGTCTAGTCTCCCTTATGGCTCTAATCTGGTAGTGGTAGTGGGGTGGTAGATGTCTAGTCTCCCTTATGGCTCTAATCTGATAGTGGTAGTGTGGTGGTAGATGTCTAGTCTCCCTTGTGGCTCTAATCTGATAGTGGTAGTGGGGTGGTAGATGTCTAGTCTCCCTTATGGCTCTAATCTGATAGTGGTAGTGGGGTGGTAGCTGTCTAGTCTCCCTTATGGCTCTAATCTGATAGTGGTAGTGGGGTGGTAGATGTCTAGTCTCCCTTATGGCTCTAATCTGGTAGTGGTAGTGGGGTGGTAGATGTCTAGTCTCCCTTATGGCTCTAATCTGATAGTGGTAGTGGGTTGGTAGATGTCTAGTCTCCCTTATGGCTCTAATTTGATAGTGGTATTGGGGTGGTAGATGTCTAGTCTCCCTTATGGCTCTAATCTGATAGTGGTAGTGGGGTGGTAGATGTCTAGTCTCCCTTGTGGCTCTAATCTGATAGTGGTAGTGGGGTGGTAGATGTCTAGTCTCCATTATGGCTCTAATCTGATAGTGGTAGTGGGGTGGTAGATGTCTAGTCTCCCTTATGGCTCTAATCTGATAGTGGGGTGGTAGATGTCTAGTCTCCTTTATGACTCTAATCTGATAGTGGTAGTGGGGTGGTAGATGTCTAGTCTCCATTATGCTCTAATCTGATAGTGGAAGTGTGGTGGTAGATGTCTAGTCTCCCTTATGGCTCTAATTTGATAGTGTTAGTGGGGTAGTAGATGTCTAGCCTCCCTTATGGCTCTAATTTGATAGTGGTAATGGGGTGGTAGATGTCTAGTCTCCCTTATGGCTCTAATCTGATAGTGGGGTGGTAGATGTCTAGTCTCCCTTATGGCTCTAATCTGATAGTGGTAGTGGGGTGGTAGATGTCTAGTCTCCCTTATGGCTCTAATTTGATAGTGCTAGTGGGGTGGTAGATGTCTAGTCTCCCTAATGGCTCTAATCTGGTAGTGGTAGTGGGGTGGTAGATGTCTAGTCTCCCTTATGGCTCTTATTTGATAGTGGTAGTGGGGTGGTAGATGTCTAGTCTCCCTTATGGCTCTAATCTTGTAGTGGTAGTGGGGTGGTAGATGTCTAGTCTCCCTTATGGCTCTAATCTGATAGTGGTAGTGGGGTGGTAGATGTCTAGTCTCCCTTGTGAATCTAATCTGATAATGGTAGTGGGGTGGTAGATGTCTATTCTCCATTATGGCTCTAATCTGATAGTGGTAGTGGGGTGGTAGATGTCTAGTCTCCCGTATGGCTCTAATCTGATAGTGGGGTGGGGTGGTAGATGTCTATTCTCCATTATGTCTCTAATCTGATAGTGGGGTGGTGGATGTCTTGTCTCCTTTATGACTCTAATCTGATATTGGTAATGGGGTGGTAGATGTCTAGTCTCCCTTTTGGCTCTAATCTGATAGTGGTAGTGGGGTGGTAGCTGTCTAGTCTCCCTTATGGCTCTAAATTTATAGTGGTAGTGGGGTGGTAGATGTCTAGTCTCCCTTATGGCTCTAATCTGGTAGTGGTAGTGGGGTGGTAGATGTCTAGTCTCCCTTATGGCTCTAATCTGATAGTGGTAGTGTGGTGGTAGATGTCTAGTCTCCCTTGTGGCTCTAATCTGATAGTGGTAGTGGGGTGGTAGATGTCTATTCTCCATTATGGCTCTAATCTGATAGTGGTAGTGTGGTGGTAGATGTCTAGTCTCCCTTGTGGCTCTAATCTGATAGTGGTAGTGGGGTGGTAGATGTCTAGTCTCCATTATGGCTCTAATCTGATAGTGGTAGTGGGGTGGTAGATGTCTAGTCTCCCTTATGGCTCTAATTTGATAGTGTTAGTGGGGTGGTAGATGTCTAGCCTCCCTTATGGCTCTAATTTGATAGTGGTAATGGGGTGGTAGATGTCTAGTCTCCCTTATGGCTCTAATCTGATAGTGGGGTGGTAGATGTCTAGTCTCCCTTATGGCTCTAATCTGATAGTGGTAGTGGGGTGGTAGATGTCTAGTCTCCCTTATGGCTCTAATTTGATAGTGGTAGTGGGGTGGTAGATGTCTAGTCTCCCTTATGGCTCTAATTTGATAGTGGTAATGGGGTGGTAGATGTCTAGTCTCCCTTATGGCTCTAATCTGATAGTGGGGTGGTAGATGTCTAGTCTCCCTTATGGCTCTAATCTGATAGAGGTAGTGGGGTGGTAGATGTCTAGTCTCCCTTATGGCTCTAATCTGGTAGTGGTAGTGGGGTGGTAGATGTCTAGTCTCCCTTATGGCTCTTATTTGATAGTGGTAGTGGGGTGGTAGATGTCTAGTCTCCCTTATGGCTCTAATCTTGTAGTGGTAGTGGGGTGGTAGATGTCTAGTCTCCCTTATGGCTCTAATCTGATAGTGGTAGTGGGGTGGTAGATGTCTAGTCTCCCTTGTGAATCTAATCTGATAATGGTAGTGGGGTGGTAGATGCCTATTCTCCATTATGGCTCTAATCTGATAGTGGTAGTGGGGTGGTAGATGTCTAGTCTCCCGTATGGCTCTAATCTGATAGTGGGGTGGGGTGGTAGATGTCTATTCTCCATTATGTCTCTAATCTGATAGTGGGGTGGTGGATGTCTTGTCTCCTTTATGACTCTAATCTGATATTGGTAATGGGGTGGTAGATGTCTAGTCTCCCTTATGGCTCTAATCTGATAGTGGTAGTGGGGTGGTAGCTGTCTAGTCTCCCTTATGGCTCTAAATTTATAGTGGTAGTGGGGTGGTAGATGTCTAGTCTCCCTTATGGCTCTAATCTGGTAGTGGTAGTGGGGTGGTAGATGTCTAGTCTCCCTTATGGCTCTAATCTGATAGTGGTAGTGTGGTGGTAGATGTCTAGTCTCCCTTGTGGCTCTAATCTGATAGTGGTAGTGGGGTGGTAGATGTCTAGTCTCCATTATGGCTCTAATCTGATAGTGGTAGTGTGGTGGTAGATGTCTAGTCTCCCTTGTGGCTCTAATCCGATAGTGGTAGTGGGGTGGTAGATGTCTAGTCTCCATTATGGCTCTAATCTGATAGTGGTAGTGGGGTGGTAGATGTCTAGTCTCCCTTATGGCTCTAATTTGATAGTGTTAGTGGGGTGGTAGATGTCTAGCCTCCCTTATGGCTCTAATTTGATAGTGGTAATGGGGTGGTAGATGTCTAGTCTCCCTTATGGCTCTAATCTGATAGTGGGGTGGTAGATGTCTAGTCTCCCTTATGGCTCTAATCTGATAGTGGTAGTGGGGTGGTAGATGTCTAGTCTCCCTTATGGCTCTAATTTGATAGTGGTAGTGGGGTGGTAGATGTCTAGTCTCCCTAATGGCTCTAATCTGGTAGTGGTAGTGGGGTGGTAGATGTCTAGTCTCCCTTATGGCTCTTATTTGATAGTGGTAGTGGGGTGGTAGATGTCTAGTCTCCCTTATGGCTCTAATCTTGTAGTGGTAGTGGGGTGGTAGATGTCTAGTCTCCCTTATGGCTCTAATCTGATAGTGGTAGTGGGGTGGTAGATGTCTAGTCTCCCTTGTGAATCTAATCTGATAATGGTAGTGGGGTGGTAGATGTCTATTCTCCATTATGGCTCTAATCTGATAGTGCTAGTGGGGTGGTAGATGTCTAGTCTCCGGTATGGCTCTAATCTGATAGTGGGGTGGGGTGGTAGATGTCTAGTCTCCATTATGGCTCTAATCTGATAGTGGGGTGGTGGATGTCTTGTCTCCTTTATGACTCTAATCTGATATTGGTAATGGGGTGGTAGATGTCTAGTCTCCCTTATGGCTCTAATCTGATAGTGGTAGTGGGGTGGTAGCTGTCTAGTCTCCCTTATGGCTCTAAATTTATAGTGGTAGTGGTGTGGTAGATGTCTAGTCTCCCTTATGGCTCTAATCTGGTAGTGGTAGTGGGGTGGTAGATGTCTAGTCTCCCTTATGGCTCTAATCTGATAGTGGTAGTGTGGTGGTAGATGTCTAGTCTCCCTTGTGGCTCTAATCTGATAGTGGTAGTGGGGTGGTAGATGTCTAGTCTCCATTATGGCTCTAATCTGATAGTGGTAGTGGGGTGGTAGATGTCTAGTCTCCATTATGGCTCTAATCTGATAGTGGTAGTGGGGTGGTAGATGTCTAGCCTCCCTTATGGCTCTAATTTGATAGTGGTAATGGGGTGGTAGATGTCTAGTCTCCCTTATGGCTCTAATCTGATAGTGGGGTGGTAGATGTCTAGACTCCCTTATGGCTCTAATCTGATAGTGGTAGTGGGGTGGTAGATGTCTAGTCTCCCTTATGGCTCTAATTTGATAGTGGTAGTGGGGTGGTAGATGTCTAGTCTCCCTATTGGCTCTAATCTGGTAGTGGTAGTGGGGTGGTAGATGTCTAGTCTCCCTTATGGCTCTTATTTGATAGTGGGGTGGGGTGGTAGATGTCTAGTCTCCATTATGGCTCTAATCTGATAGTGGGGTGGTGGATGTCTTGTCTCCTTTATGACTCTAATCTGATATTGGTAATGGGGTGGTAGATGTCTAGTCTCCCTTATGGCTCTAATCTGATAGTGGTAGTGGGGTGGTAGCTGTCTAGTCTCCCTTATGGCTCTAAATTTATAGTGGTAGTGGGGTGGTAGATGTCTAGTCTCCCTTATGGCTCTAATCTGGTAGTGGTAGTGGGGTGGTAGATGTCTAGTCTCCCTTATGGCTCTAATCTGATAGTGGTAGTGGGGTGGTAGATGTCTAGTCCCCCTTGTGGCTCTAATCTGATAGTGGTAGTGGGGTGGTAGATGTCTAGTCTCCATTATGGCTCTAATCTGATAGTGGTAGTGGGGTGGTAGATGTCTAGTCTACCTTATGGCTCTAATTTGATAGTGTTAGTGGGGTGGTAGATGTCTAGCCTCCCTTATGGCTCTAATTTGATAGTGGTAATGGTGTGGTAGATGTCTAGTCTCCCTTATGGCTCTAATCTGATAGTGGGGTGGTAGATGTCTAGTCTCCCTTATGGCTCTAATCTGATAGTGGTAGTGGGGTGGTAGATGTCTAGTCTCCCTTATGGCTCTAATTTGATAGTGGTAGTGGGGTGGTAGATGTCTAGTCTCCCTAATGGCTCTAATCTGGTAGTGGTAGTGGGGTGGTAGATGTCTAGTCTCCCTTATGGCTCTTATTTGATAGTGGTAGTGGGGTGGTAGATGTCTAGTCTCCCTTATGGCTCTAATCTTGTAGTGGTAGTGGGGTGGTAGATGTCTAGTCTCCCTTATGGCTCTAATCTGATAGTGGTAGTGGGGTGGTAGATGTCTAGTCTCCCTTGTGAATCTAATCTGATAATGGTAGTGGGGTGGTAGATGTCTATTCCCCATTATGGCTCTAATCTGATAGTGGTAGTGGGGTGGTAGATGTCTAGTCTCCCGTATGGCTCTAATCTGATAGTGGGGTGGGGTGGTAGATGTCTAGTCTCCATTATGGCTCTAATCTGATAGTGGGGTGGTGGATGTTTTGTCTCCTTTATGACTCTAATCTGATAGTGGTAATGGGGTGGTAGATGTCTAGTCTCCCTTATGGCTCTAATCTGATAGTGGTAGTGGGGTGGTAGATGTCTAGTCTCCCTTATGGCTATAATCTGGTAGTGGTAGTGGGGTGGTAGATGTCTAGTCTCCCTTATGGCTCTAATTTGATAGTGGTAGTGGGGTGGTAGATGTCTAGACTCCCTTATGGCTCTAATCTGGTAGTGGTAGTGGGGTGGTAGATGTCTAGTCTCCCTTATGGCTCTAATCTGATAGTGGTAGTGGGGTGGTAGATGTCTAGGCTCCCTTGTGGCTCTAATCTGATAGTGGTAGTGGGGTGGTAGATGTCTAGTCTCCATTATGGCTCTAATCTGATAGTGGTAGTGGGGTGGTAGATGTCTAGTCTCCCTTATGGCTCTAAGCTGATAGTGGGGTGGTAGATGTCTAGTCTCCTTTATGACTCTAATCTGATAGTGGTAGTGGGGTGGTAGATGTCTAGTCTCCATTATGGCTCTAATCTGATAGTGGTAGTGTGGTGGTAGATGTCTAGTCTCCCTTGTGGCTCTAATCTGATAGTGGTAGTGGGGTGGTAGATGTCTAGTCTCCATTATGGCTCTAATCTGATAGTGGTAGTGGGGTGGTAGATGTCTAGTCTCCCTTATGGCTCTAATTTGATAGTGTTAGTGGGGTGGTAGATGTCTAGCCTCCCTTATGGCTCTAATTTGATAGTGGTAATGGGGTGGTAGATGTCTAGTCTCCCTTATGGCTCTAATCTGATAGTGGGGTGGTAGATGTCTAGTCTCCCTTATGGCTCTAATCTGATAGTGGTAGTGGGGTGGTAGATGTCTAGTCTCCCTTATGGCTCTAATTTGATAGTGGTAGTGGGGTGGTAGATGTCTAGTCTCCCTAATGGCTCTAATCTGGTAGTGGTAGTGGGGTGGTAGATGTCTAGTCTCCCTTATGGCTCTAATCTGATAGTGGTAGTGGGGTGGTAGATGTCTAGTCTCCCTTATGGCTCTAATCTTGTAGTGGTAGTGGGGTGGTAGATGTCTAGTCTCCCTTATGGCTCTAATCTGATAGTGGTAGTGGGGTGGTAGATGTCTATTCTCCATTATGGCTCTAATCTGATAGTGGTAGTGGGGTGGTAGATGTCTAGTCTCCCTTATGGCTCTAATCTGATAGTGGGGTGGGGTGGTAGATGTCTAGTCTCCATTATGGCTCTAATCTGATAGTGGGGTGGTGGATGTCTTGTCTCCTTTATGACTCTAATCTGATATTGGTAATGGGGTGGTAGATGTCTAGTCTCCCTTATGGCTCTAATCTGATAGTGGTAGTGGGGTGGAAGCTGTCTAGTCTCCCTTATGGCTCTAAATTTATAGTGGTAGTGGGGTGGTAGATGTCTAGTCTCCCTTATGGCTCTAATCTGATAGTGGTAGTGTGGTGGTAGATGTCTAGTCTCCCTTGTGGCTCTAATCTGATAGTGGTAGTGGGGTGGTAGATGTCTAGTCTCCATTATGGCTCTAATCTGATAGTGGTAGTGGGGTGGTAGATGTCTAGTCTCCCTTATGGCTCTAATTTGATAGTGGTAGTGGGGTGGTAGATGTCTAGCCTCCCTTATGGCTCTAATTTGATAGTGGTAATGGGGTGGTAGATGTCTAGTCTCCCTTATGGCTCTAATCTGATAGTGGGGTGGTAGATGTCTAGTCTCCCTTATGGCTCTAATCTGATAGTGGTAGTGGGGTGGTAGATGTCTAGTCTCCCTTATGGCTCTAATTTGATAGTGGTAGTGGGGTGGTAGATGTCTAGTCTCCCTATTGGCTCTAATCTTGTAGTGGTAGTGGGGTGGTAGATGTCTAGTCTCCCTTATGGCTCTAATCTGATAGTGGTAGTGGGGTGGTAGATGTCTATTCTCCATTATGGCTCTAATCTGATAGTGGTAGTGGGGTGGTAGATGTCTAGTCTCCCTTATGGCTCTAATCTGATAGTGGGGTGGGGTGGTAGATGTCTAGTCTCCATTATGGCTCTAATCTGATAGTGGGGTGGTGGATGTCTTGTCTCCTTTATGACTCTAATCTGATATTGGTAATGGGGTGGTAGATGTCTAGTCTCCCTTATGGCTCTAATCTGATAGTGGTAGTGGGGTGGTAGCTGTCTAGTCTCCCTTATGGCTCTAAATTTATAGTGGTAGTGGGGTGGTAGATGTCTAGTCTCCCTTATGGCTCTAATCTGATAGTGGTAGTGTGGTGGTAGATGTCTAGTCTCCCTTGTGGCTCTAATCTGATAGTGGTAGTGGGGTGGTAGATGTCTAGTCTCCATTATGGCTCTAATCTGATAGTGGTAGTGGGGTGGTAGATGTCTAGTCTCCCTTATGGCTTTAATTTGATAGTGGTAGTGGGGTGGTAGATGTCTAGCCTCCCTTATGGCTCTAATTTGATAGTGGTAATGGGGTGGTAGATGTCTAGTCTCCCTTATGGCTCTAATCTGATAGTGGGGTGGTAGATGTCTAGTCTCCCTTATGGCTCTAATCTGATAGTGGTAGTGGGGTGGTAGATGTCTAGTCTCCCTTATGGCTCTAATTTGATAGTGGTAGTGGGGTGGTAGATGTCTAGTCTCCCTATTGGCTCTAATCTGGTAGTGGTAGTGGGGTGGTAGATGTCTAGTCTCCCTTATGGCTCTTATTTGATAGTGGTAGTGGGTGGTAGATGTCTAGTCTCCCTTATGGCTCTAATCTGGTAGTGGAAGTGGGGTGGTGGATGTCTAGTCTCCCTTATGGCTCTAATCTGATAGTGGTAGTGGGGTGGTAGATGTCTAGTCTCCCTTGTGAATCTAATCTGATAATGGTAGTGGGGTGGTAGATGTCTATTCTCCATTATGGCTCTAATCTGATAGTGGTAGTGGGGTGGTAGATGTCTAGTCTCCCGTATGGCTCTAATCTGATAGTGGGGTGGGGTGGTAGATGTCTAGTCTCCATTATGGCTCTAATCTGATAGTGGGGTGGTGGATGTCTTGTCTCCTTTATGACTCTAATCTGATATTGGTAATGGGGTGGTAGATGTCTAGTCTCCCTTATGGCTCTAATCTGATAGTGGTAGTGGGGTGGTAGCTGTCTAGTCTCCCTTATGGCTCTAAATTTATAGTGGTTGTGGGGTGGTAGATGTCTAGTCTCCCTTATGGCTCTAATCTGGTAGTGGTAGTGGGGTGGTAGATGTCTAGTCTCCCTTATGGCTCTAATCTGATAGTGGTAGTGTGGTGGTAGATGTCTAGTCTCCCTTGTGGCTCTAATCTGATAGTGGTAGTGGGGTGGTAGATGTCTAGTCTCCATTATGGCTCTAATCTGATAGTGGTAGTGGGGTGGTAGATGTCTAGTCTCCCTTATGGCTCTAATTTGATAGTGGTAGTGGGGTGGTAGATGTCTAGCCTCCCTTATGGCTCTAATCTGATAGTGGTAGTGGGGTGGTAGATGTCTAGTCTCCCTTATGGCTCTAATCTGATAGTGGGTGGTAGATGTCTAGTCTCCTTTATGACTCTAATCTGATAGTGGTAGTGGGGTGGTAGATGTCTAGTCTCCATTATGGCTCTAATCTGATAGTGGTAGTGTGGTGGTAGATGTCTAGTCTCCCTTGTGGCTCTAATCTGATAGTGGTAGTGGGGTGGTAGATGTCTAGTCTCCATTATGGCTCTAATCTGATAGTGGTAGTGGGGTGGTAGATGTCTAGTCTCCCTTATGGCTCTAATTTGATAGTGTTAGTGGGGTGGTAGATGTCTAGCCTCCCTTATGGCTCTAATTTGATAGTGGTAATGGTGTGGTAGATGTCTAGTCTCCCTTATGGCTCTAATCTGATAGTGGGGTGGTAGATGTCTAGTCTCCCTTATGGCTCTAATCTGATAGTGGTAGTGGGGTGGTAGATGTCTAGTCTCCCTTATGGCTCTAATTTGATAGTGGTAGTGGGGTGGTAGATGTCTAGTCTCCCTTATGGCTCTTATTTGATAGTGGGGTGTGGTGGTAGATGTCTAGTCTCCCTTGTGGCTCTAATCTGAAAGTGGTAATGGGGTGGTAGATGTCTAGTCTCCCTTATGGCTCTAATCTGATAGTGGGGTGGTAGATGTCTAGACTCCCTTATGGCTCTAATCTGATAGTGGTAGTGGGGTGGTAGATGTCTAGTCTCCCTTATGGCTCTAATTTGATAGTAGTAGTGGGGTGGTAGATGTCTAGTCTCCCTATTGGCTCTAATCTGGTAGTGGTAGTGGGGTGGTAGATGTCTAGTCTCCCTTATGGCTCTTATTTGATAGTGGGGTGGGGTGGTAGATGTCTAGTCTCCATTATGGCTCTAATCTGATAGTGGGGTGGTGGATGTCTTGTCTCCTTTATGACTCTAATCTGATATTGGTAATGGGGTGGTAGATGTCTAGTCTCCCTTATGGCTCTAATCTGATAGTGGTAGTGGGGTGGTAGCTGTCTAGTCTCCCTTATGGCTCTAAATTTATAGTGGTAGTGGGGTGGTAGATGTCTAGTCTCCCTTATGGCTCTAATCTGGTAGTGGTAGTGGGGTGGTAGATGTCTAGTCTCCCTTATGGCTCTAATCTGATAGTGGTAGTGGGGTGGTAGATGTCTAGTCTCCCTTGTGGCTCTAATCTGATAGTGGTAGTGGGGTGGTAGATGTCTAGTCTCCATTATGGCTCTAATCTGATAGTGGTAGTGGGGTGGTAGATGTCTAGTCTCCCTTATGGCTCTAATTTGATAGTGTTAGTGGGGTGGTAGATGTCTAGCCTCCCTTATGGCTCTAATTTGATAGTGGTAATGGTGTGGTAGATGTCTAGTCTCCCTTATGGCTCTAATCTGATAGTGGGGTGGTAGATGTCTAGTCTCCCTTATGGCTTTAATCTGATAGTGGTAGTGGGGTGGTAGATGTCTAGTCTCCCTTATGGCTCTAATTTGATAGTGGTAGTGGGGTGGTAGATGTCTAGTCTCCCTAATGGCTCTAATCTGGTAGTGGTAGTGGGGTGGTAGATGTCTAGTCTCCCTTATGGCTCTTATTTGATAGTGGTAGTGGGGTGGTAGATGTCTAGTCTCCCTTATGGCTCTAATCTTGTAGTGGTAGTGGGGTGGTAGATGTCTAGTCTCCCTTATGGCTCTAATCTGATAGTGGTAGTGGGGTGGTAGATGTCTAGTCTCCCTTATGGCTCTAATTTGATAGTGGTAGTGGGGTGGTAGATGTCTAGTCTCCCTATTGGCTCTAATCTGGTAGTGGTAGTGGGGTGGTAGATGTCTAGTCTCCCTTATGGCTCTTATTTGATAGTGGGGTGGGGTGGTAGATGTCTAGTCTCCATTATGGCTCTAATCTGATAGTGGGGTGGTGGATGTCTTGTCTCCTTTATGACTCTAATCTGATATTGGTAATGGGGTGGTAGATGTCTAGTCTCCCTTATGGCTCTAATCTGATAGTGGTAGTGGGGTGGTAGCTGTCTAGTCTCCCTTATGGCTGTAAATTTATAGTGGTAGTGGTGTGGCAGATGTCTAGTCTCCCTTATGGCTCTAATCTGGTAGTGGTAGTGGGGTGGTAGATGTCTAGTCTCCCTTATGGCTCTAATCTGATAGTGGTAGTGGGGTGGTAGATGTCTAGTCTCCCTTGTGGCTCTAATCTGATAGTGGTAGTGGGGTGGTAGATGTCTAGTCTCCATTATGGCTCTAATCTGATAGTGGTAGTGGGGTGGTAGATGTCTAGTCTACCTTATGGCTCTAATTTGATAGTGTTAGTGGGGTGGTAGATGTCTAGCCTCCCTTATGGCTCTAATTTGATAGTGGTAATGGTGTGGTAGATGTCTAGTCTCCCTTATGGCTCTAATCTGATAGTGGGGTGGTAGATGTCTAGTCTCCCTTATGGCTCTAATCTGATAGTGGTAGTGGGGTGGTAGATGTCTAGTCTCCCTTATGGCTCTAATTTGATAGTGGTAGTGGGGTGGTAGATGTCTAGTCTCCCTAATGGCTCTAATCTGGTAGTGGTAGTGGGGTGGTAGATGTCTAGTCTCCCTTATGGCTCTTATTTGATAGTGGTAGTGGGGTGGTAGATGTCTAGTCTCCCTTATGGCTCTAATCTTGTAGTGGTAGTGGGGTGGTAGATGTCTAGTCTCCCTTATGGCTCTAATCTGATAGTGGTAGTGGGGTGGTAGATGTCTAGTCTCCCTTGTGAATCTAATCTGATAATGGTAGTGGGGTGGTAGATGTCTAGTCTCCATTATGGCTCTAATCTGATAGTGGGGTGGTGGATGTCTTGTCTCCTTTATGACTCTAATCTGATATTGGTAATGGGGTGGTAGATGTCTAGTCTCCCTTATGGCTCTAATCTGATAGTGGTAGTGGGGTGGTAGCTGTCTAGTCTCCCTTATGGCTGTAAATTTATAGTGGTAGTGGTGTGGCAGATGTCTAGTCTCCCTTATGGCTCTAATCTGGTAGTGGTAGTGGGGTGGTAGATGTCTAGTCTCCCTTATGGCTCTAATCTGATAGTGGTAGTGGGGTGGTAGATGTCTAGTCTCCCTTGTGGCTCTAATCTGATAGTGGTAGTGGGGTGGTAGATGTCTAGTCTCCATTATGGCTCTAATCTGATAGTGGTAGTGGGGTGGTAGATGTCTAGTCTACCTTATGGCTCTAATTTGATAGTGTTAGTGGGGTGGTAGATGTCTAGCCTCCCTTATGGCTCTAATTTGATAGTGGTAATGGTGTGGTAGATGTCTAGTCTCCCTTATGGCTCTAATCTGATAGTGGGGTGGTAGATGTCTAGTCTCCCTTATGGCTCTAATCTGATAGTGGTAGTGGGGTGGTAGATGTCTAGTCTCCCTTATGGCTCTAATTTGATAGTGGTAGTGGGGTGGTAGATGTCTAGTCTCCCTAATGGCTCTAATCTGGTAGTGGTAGTGGGGTGGTAGATGTCTAGTCTCCCTTATGGCTCTTATTTGATAGTGGTAGTGGGGTGGTAGATGTCTAGTCTCCCTTATGGCTCTAATCTTGTAGTGGTAGTGGGGTGGTAGATGTCTAGTCTCCCTTATGGCTCTAATCTGATAGTGGTAGTGGGGTGGTAGATGTCTAGTCTCCCTTGTGAATCTAATCTGATAATGGTAGTGGGGTGGTAGATGTCTATTCTCCATTATGGCTCTAATCTGATAGTGGTAGTGGGGTGGTAGATGTCTAGTCTCCCGTATGGCTCTAATCTGATAGTGGGGTGGGGTGGTAGATGTCTAGTCTCCATTATGGCTCTAATCTGATAGTGGGGTGGTGGATGTCTTGTCTCCTTTATGACTCTAATCTGATAGTGGTAATGGGGTGGTAGATGTCTAGTCTCCCTTATGGCTCTAATCTGATAGTGGTAGTGGGGTGGTAGATGTCTAGTCTCCCTTATGGCTATAATCTGGTAGTGGTAGTGGGGTGGTAGATGTCTAGTCTCCCTTATGGCTCTAATTTGATAGTGGTAGTGGGGTGGTAGATGTCTAGACTCCCTTATGGCTCTAATCTGGTAGTGGTAGTGGGGTGGTAGATGTCTAGTCTCCCTTATGGCTCTAATCTGATAGTGGTAGTGGGGTGGTAGATGTCTAGGCTCCCTTGTGGCTCTAATCTGATAGTGGTAGTGGGGTGGTAGATGTCTAGTCTCCATTATGGCTCTAATCTGATAGTGGTAGTGGGGTGGTAGATGTCTAGTCTCCCTTATGGCTCTAAGCTGATAGTGGGGTGGTAGATGTCTAGTCTCCTTTATGACTCTAATCTGATAGTGGTAGTGGGGTGGTAGATGTCTAGTCTCCATTATGGCTCTAATCTGATAGTGGTAGTGTGGTGGTAGATGTCTAGTCTCCCTTGTGGCTCTAATCTGATAGTGGTAGTGGGGTGGTAGATGTCTAGTCTCCATTATGGCTCTAATCTGATAGTGGTAGTGGGGTGGTAGATGTCTAGTCTCCCTTATGGCTCTAATTTGATAGTGTTAGTGGGGTGGTAGATGTCTAGCCTCCCTTATGGCTCTAATTTGATAGTGGTAATGGGGTGGTAGATGTCTAGTCTCCCTTATGGCTCTAATCTGATAGTGGGGTGGTAGATGTCTAGTCTCCCTTATGGCTCTAATCTGATAGTGGTAGTGGGGTGGTAGATGTCTAGTCTCCCTTATGGCTCTAATTTGATAGTGGTAGTGGGGTGGTAGATGTCTAGTCTCCCTAATGGCTCTAATCTGGTAGTGGTAGTGGGGTGGTAGATGTCTAGTCTCCCTTATGGCTCTTATTTGATAGTGGTAGTGGGGTGGTAGATGTCTAGTCTCCCTTATGGCTCTAATCTTGTAGTGGTAGTGGGGTGGTAGATGTCTAGTCTCCCTTATGGCTCTAATCTGATAGTGGTAGTGGGGTGGTAGATGTCTATTCTCCATTATGGCTCTAATCTGATAGTGGTAGTGGGGTGGTAGATGTCTAGCCTCCCTTATGGCTCTAATCTGATAGTGGGGTGGGGTGGTAGATGTCTAGTCTCCATTATGGCTCTAATCTGATAGTGGGGTGGTTGATGTCTTGTCTCCTTTATGACTCTAATCTGATATTGGTAATGGGGTGGTAGATGTCTAGTCTCCCTTATGGCTCTAATCTGATAGTGGTAGTGGGGTGGTAGCTGTCTAGTCTCCCTTATGGCTCTAAATTTATAGTGGTAGTGGGGTGGTAGATGTCTAGTCTCCCTTATGGCTCTAATCTGGTAGTGGTAGTGGGGTGGTAGATGTCTAGTCTCCCTTATGGCTCTAATCTGATAGTGGTAGTGTGGTGGTAGATGTCTAGTCTCCCTTGTGGCTCTAATCTGATAGTGGTAGTGGGGTGGTAGATGTCTAGTCTCCATTATGGCTCTAATCTGATAGTGGTAGTGGGGTGGTAGATGTCTAGTCTCCCTTATGGCTCTAATTTGATAGTGGTAGTGGGGTGGTAGATGTCTAGCCTCCCTTATGGCTCTAATTTGATAGTGGTAATGGGGTGGTAGATGTCTAGTCTCCCTTATGGCTCTAATCTGATAGTGGTAGTGGGGTGGTAGATGTCTAGTCTCCCTTATGGCTCTAATTTGATAGTGGTAGTGGGGTGGTAGATGTCTAGTCTCCCTATTGGCTCTAATCTGGTAGTGGTAGTGGGGTGGTAGATGTCTAGTCTCCCTTATGGCTCTTATTTGATAGTGGTAGTGGGTGGTAGATGTCTAGTCTCCCTTATGGCTCTAATCTGGTAGTGGAAGTGGGGTGGTGGATGTCTAGTCTCCCTTGTGGCTCTAATCTGATAGTGGTAGTGGGGTGGTAGATGTCTAGTCTCCCTTGTGAATCTAATCTGATAATGGTAGTGGGGTGGTAGATGTCTATTCTCCATTATGGCTCTAATCTGATAGTGGTAGTGGGGTGGTAGATGTCTAGTCTCCCGTATGGCTCTAATCTGATAGTGGGGTGGGGTGGTAGATGTCTAGTCTCCATTATGGCTCTAATCTGATAGTGGGGTGGTGGATGTCTTGTCTCCTTTATGACTCTAATCTGATATTGGTAATGGGGTGGTAGATGTCTAGTCTCCCTTATGGCTCTAATCTGATAGTGGTAGTGGGGTGGTAGATGTCTAGTCTCCCTTATGGCTCTAAATTTATAGTGGTAGTGGGGTGGTAGATGTCTAGTCTCCCTTATGGCTCTAATCTGGTAGTGGTAGTGGGGTGGTAGATGTCTAGTCTCCCTTATGGCTCTAATCTGATAGTGGTAGTGTGGTGGTAGATGTCTAGTCTCCCTTGTGGCTCTAATCTGATAGTGGTAGTGGGGTGGTAGATGTCTAGTCTCCATTATGGCTCTAATCTGATAGTGGTAGTGGGGTGGTAGATGTCTAGTCTCCCTTATGGCTCTAATTTGATAGTGGTAGTGGGGTGGTAGATGTCTAGCCTCCCTTATGGCTCTAATCTGATAGTGGTAGTGGGGTGGTAGATGTCTAGTCTCCATTATGGCTCTAATCTGATAGTGGTAGTGTGGTGGTAGATGTCTAGTCTCCCTTGTGGCTCTAATCTGATAGTGGTAGTGGGGTGGTAGATGTCTAGTCTCCATTATGGCTCTAATCTGATAGTGGTAGTGGGGTGGTAGATGTCTAGTTTCCCTTATGGCTCTAATTTGATAGTGTTAGTGGGGTGGTAGATGTCTAGCCTCCCTTATGGCTCTAATTTGATAGTGGTAATGGTGTGGTAGATGTCTAGTCTCCCTTATGGCTCTAATCTGATAGTGGGGTGGTAGATGTCTAGTCTCCCTTATGGCTCTTATTTGATAGTGGTAGTGGGGTGGTAGATGTCTAGTCTCCCTTATGGCTCTAATCTTGTAGTGGTAGTGGGGTGGTAGATGTCTAGTCTCCCTTATGGCTCTAATCTGATAGTGGTAGTGGGGTGGTAGATGTCTAGTCTCCCTTGTGAATCTAATCTGATAATGGTAGTGGGGTGTTAGATGTCTATTCTCCATTATGGCTCTAATCTGATAGTGGTAGTGGGGTGGTAGATGTCTAGTCTCCCGTATGGCTCTAATCTGATAGTGGGGTGGGGTGGTAGATGTCTAGTCTCCATTATGGCTCTAATCTGATAGTGGGGTGGTGGATGTCTTGTCTCCTTTATGACTCTAATCTGATATTGGTAATGGGGTGGTAGATGTCTAGTCTCCCTTATGGGTCTAATCTGATAGTGGTAGTGGGGTGGTAGCTGTCTAGTCTCCCTTATGGCTCTAAATTTATAGTGGTAGTGGGGTGGTAGATGTCTAGTCTCCCTTATGGCTCTAATCTGGTAGTGGTAGTGGGGTGGTAGATGTCTAGTCTCCCTTATGGCTCTAATCTGATAGTGGTAGTGTGGTGGTAGATGTCTAGTCTCCCTTGTGGCTCTAATCTGATAGTGGTAGTGGGGTGGTAGATGTCTAGTCTCCATTATGGCTCTAATCTGATAGTGGTAGTGGGGTGGTAGATGTCTAGTCTCCCTTATGGCTCTAATTTGATAGTGGTAGATGTCTAGCCTCCCTTATGGCTCTAATTTGATAGTGGTAATGGGGTGGTAGATGTCTAGTCTCCCTTATGGCTCTAATCTGATAGTGGGGTGGTAGATGTCTAGTCTCCTTTATGACTCTAATCTGATAGTGGTAGTGGGGTGGTAGATGTCTAGTCTCCATTATGGCTCTAATCTGGTAGTGGTAGTGGGGTGGTAGATGTCTAGTCTCCCTTATGGCTCTAATTTGATAGTGTTAGTGGGGTGGTAGATGTCTAGCCTCCCTTATGGCTCTAATTTGATAGTGGTAATGGGGTGGTAGATGTCTAGTCTCCCTTATGGCTCTAATCTGATAGTGGGGTGGTAGATGTCTAGTCTCCCTTATGGCTCTAATCTGATAGTGGTAGTGGGGTGGTAGATGTCTAGTCTCCCTTATGGCTCTAATTTGATAGTGGTAATGGGGTGGTAGATGTCTAGTCTCCCTTATGGCTCTAATCTGATAGTGGGGTGGTAGATGTCTAGTCTCCCTTATGGCTCTAATCTGATAGTGGTAGTGGGGTGGTAGATGTCTAGTCTCCCTTATGAATCTAATCTGATAATTGTAGTGGGGTGGTAGATGTCTATTCTCCATTATGGCTCTAATCTGATAGTGGTAGTGGGGTGGTTGATGTCTAGTCTCCCGTATGGCTCTAATCTGATAGTGGGGTGGGGTGGTAGATGTCTAGTCTCCATTATGGCTCTAATCTGATAGTGGGGTGGTGGATGTCTTGTCTCCTTTATGACTCTAATCTGATATTGGTAATGGGGTGGTAGATGTCTAGTCTCCCTTATGGCTCTAATCTGATAGTGGTAGTGGGGTGGTAGCTGTCTAGTCTCCCTTATGGCTCTAAATTTATAGTGGTAGTGGGGTGGTAGATGTCTAGTCTCCCTTATGGCTCTAATCTGGTAGTGGTAGTGGGGTGGTAGATGTCTAGTCTCCCTTATGGCTCTAATCTGATAGTGGTAGTGTGGTGGTAGATGTCTAGTCTCCCTTGTGGCTCTAATCTGATAGTGGTAGTGGGGTGGTAGATGTCTAGTCTCCATTATGGCTCTAATCTGATAGTGGTAGTGGGGTGGTAGATGTCTAGTCTCCCTTATGGCTCTAATTTGATAGTGGTAGTGGGGTGGTAGATGTCTAGCCTCCCTTATGGCTCTAATCTGATAGTGGTAGTGGGGTGGTAGATGTCTAGTCTCCCTTATGGCTCTAATCTGATAGTGGGGTGGTAGATGTCTAGTCTCCTTTATGACTCTAATCTGATAGTGGTAGTGGGGTGGTAGATGTCTAGTCTCCATTATGGCTCTAATCTGATAGTGGTAGTGTGGTGGTAGATGTCTAGTCTCCCTTGTGGCTCTAATCTGATAGTGGTAGTGGGGTGGTAGATGTCTAGTCTCCATTATGGCTCTAATCTGATAGTGGTAGTGGGGTGGTAGATGTCTAGTTTCCCTTATGGCTCTAATTTGATAGTGTTAGTGGGGTGGTAGATGTCTAGCCTCCCTTATGGCTCTAATTTGATAGTGGTAATGGTGTGGTAGATGTCTAGTCTCCCTTATGGCTCTAATCTGATAGTGGGGTGGTAGATGTCTAGTCTCCCTTATGGCTCTAATCTGATAGTGGTAGTGGGGTGGTAGATGTCTAGTCTCCCTTATGGCTCTAATTTGATAGTGGTAGTGGGGTGGTAGATGTCTAGTCTCCCTAATGGCTCTAATCTGGTAGTGGTAGTGGGGTGGTAGATGTCTAGTCTCCCTTATGGCTCTTATTTGATAGTGGTAGTGGGGTGGTAGATGTCTAGTCTCCCTTATGGCTCTAATCTTGTAGTGGTAGTGGGGTGGTAGATGTCTAGTCTCCCTTATGGCTCTAATCTGATAGTGGTAGTGGGGTGGTAGATGTCTAGTCTCCCTTGTGAATCTAATCTGATAATGGTAGTGGGGTGTTAGATGTCTATTCTCCATTATGGCTCTAATCTGATAGTGGTAGTGGGGTGGTAGATGTCTAGTCTCCCGTATGGCTCTAATCTGATAGTGGGGTGCGGTGGTAGATGTCTAGTCTCCATTATGGCTCTAATCTGATAGTGGGGTGGTGGATGTCTTGTCTCCTTTATGACTCTAATCTGATATTGGTAATGGGGTGGTAGATGTCTAGTCTCCCTTATGGGTCTAATCTGATAGTGGTAGTGGGGTGGTAGCTGTCTAGTCTCCCTTATGGCTCTAAATTTATAGTGGTAGTGGGGTGGTAGATGTCTAGTCTCCCTTATGGCTCTAATCTGGTAGTGGTAGTGGGGTGGTAGATGTCTAGTCTCCCTTATGGCTCTAATCTGATAGTGGTAGTGTGGTGGTAGATGTCTAGTCTCCCTTGTGGCTCTAATCTGATAGTGGTAGTGGGGTGGTAGATGTCTAGTCTCCATTATGGCTCTAATCTGATAGTGGTAGTGGGGTGGTAGATGTCTAGTCTCCCTTATGGCTCTAATTTGATAGTGGTAGATGTCTAGCCTCCCTTATGGCTCTAATTTGATAGTGGTAATGGGGTGGTAGATGTCTAGTCTCCCTTATGGCTCTAATCTGATAGTGGGGTGGTAGATGTCTAGTCTCCTTTATGACTCTAATCTGATAGTGGTAGTGGGGTGGTAGATGTCTAGTCTCCATTATGGCTCTAATCTGATAGTGGTAGTGGGGTGGTAGATGTCTAGTCTCCCTTATGGCTCTAATTTGATAGTGTTAGTGGGGTGGTAGATGTCTAGCCTCCCTTATGGCTCTAATTTGATAGTGGTAATGGGGTGGTAGATGTCTAGTCTCCCTTATGGCTCTAATCTGATAGTGGGGTGGTAGATGTCTAGTCTCCCTTATGGCTCTAATCTGATAGTGGTAGTGGGGTGGTAGATGTCTAGTCTCCCTTATGGCTCTAATTTGATAGTGGTAATGGGGTGGTAGATGTCTAGTCTCCCTTATGGCTCTAATCTGATAGTGGGGTGGTAGATGTCTAGTCTCCCTTATGGCTCTAATCTGATAGTGGTAGTGGGGTGGTAGATGTCTAGTCTCCCTTATGAATCTAATCTGATAATTGTAGTGGGGTGGTAGATGTCTATTCTCCATTATGGCTCTAATCTGATAGTGGTAGTGGGGTGGTTGATGTCTAGTCTCCCGTATGGCTCTAATCTGATAGTGGGGTGGGGTGGTAGATGTCTAGTCTCCATTATGGCTCTAATCTGATAGTGGGGTGGTGGATGTCTTGTCTCCTTTATGACTCTAATCTGATATTGGTAATGGGGTGGTAGATGTCTAGTCTCCCTTGTGGCTCTAATCTGATAGTGGTAGTGGGGTGGTAGCTGTCTAGTCTCCCTTATGGCTCTAATTTGATAGTGGTAGTGGGGTGGTAGATGTCTAGCCTCCCTTATGGCTCTAATTTGATAGTGGTAATGGGGTGGTAGATGTCTAGTCTCCCTTATGGCTCTAATCTGATAGTGGGGTGGTAGATGTCTAGTCTCCCTTATGGCTCTAATCTGATAGTGGTAGTGGGGTGGTAGATGTCTAGTCTCCCTTATGGCTCTAATTTGATAGTGGTAGTGGGGTGGTAGATGTCTAGTCTCCCTAATGGCTCTAATCTGGTAGTGGTAGTGGGGTGGTAGATGTCTAGTCTCCTTTATGGCTCTAATCTGATAGTGGTAGTGGGTTGGTAGATGTCTAGTCTCCGGTATGGTTCTAATTTGATAGTGGTAGTGGGGTTGTAGATTTCTAGTCTCTCTTATGGCTCTAATCTGATAGTGGTAGTGGGGTGGTAGATGTCTAGTCTCCCTTATGGCTCTAATTTGATAGTGGTAGTGGGGTGGTAGATGTCTCGTCTCCCTTATGGCTCTAATCTGATAGTGGTAATGGGGTGGTAGATGTCTAGTTTCCCTTATGGCTCTAATCTGATAGTGGTAATGGGGTGGTAGATGTCTTGTCTCCTTTATGGTTCTAATCTGATTGTGGGTGGTAGATGTCTAGTCTCACTTATGGCTCTAATCTGATAGTGGTAGTGGGTTGGTAGATGTCTAGTCTCCCTTATGGCTCTAATTTGATAGTGGTAGTGGGGTGGTAGATGTCTAGTCTCCATTATGTCTCTAATATGATAGTGGTAGTGGGGTGGTAGATGTTTAGTCTCCCTTGTGGCTCTAATCTGATAGTGGGGTGGTGGATGTCTTGTCTCCTTTATGACTCTAATCTGATAGTGGTAATGGGGTGGTAGATGTCTAGTCTCCCTTATGGCTCTTATCTGATAGTGGTAGTGGGGTGGTAGATGTCTAGTCTCCCGTATGGCTCTAATCTGATAGTGGGGTGGTAGATGTCTAGTCTCCTTTATGACTCTAATCTGATAGTGCTAGTGGGGTGGTAGATGTCTAGTCTCCATTATGGCTCTAATCTGATAGTGGGGTGGTGGATGTCTTGTCTCCTTTATGGCTCTAATCTGATAGTGGTAGTGGGGTGGTAGATGTCTAGTCTCCTTTATGACTCTAATCTGATATTGGTAATGGGGTGGTAGATGTCTAGTCTCCCTTATGGCTCTAATCTGATAGTGGTAGTGGGGTGGTAGCTGTCTAGTCTCCCTTATGGCTCTAAATTTATAGTGGCAGTGGGGTGGTAGATGTCTAGTCTCCCTTATGGCTCTAATCTGGTAGTGGTAGTGAGGTGGTAGATGTCTAGTCTCCCTTATGGCTCTAATCTGATAGTGGTAGTGTGGTGGGAGATGTCTAGTCTCCCTTGTGGCTCTAATCTGATAGTGGTAGTGGGGTGGTAGATGTCTAGTCTCCCTTATGGCTCTAATCTGATAGTGGTAGTGTGGTGGTAGATGTCTAGTCTCCCTTGTGGCTCTAATCTGGTAGTGGTAGTGGGGTGGTAGATGTCTCTTCTCCCTTATGGCTCTAATCTGATAGTGGTAGTGGGGTGGTATATGTATAGTCTCCCTTATGGCTCTAATCTGATAGTGGGGTGGTAGATGTCTAGTCTCCTTTATGACTCTAATCTGATAGTGGTAGTGGGGTGGTATATGTCTAGTCTCCATTATGGCTCTAATATGATAGTGGTAGTGGGGTGGTAGATGTTTAGTCTCCCTTATGGCTCTAATCTGATAGTGGGGTGGTGGATGTCTTGTCTCCTTTATGACTCTAATCTGATAGTGGTAATGGGTGGTAGATGTCTAGTCTCCCTTATGGCTCTAATCTGATAGTGGTAGTGGGGTGGTAGATGTCTAGTCTCCCTTATGGCTATAATCTGATATTGGTAGTGGGGTGGTAGCTGTCTAGTCTCCCTTATGGCTATAAATGTATAGTGGTAGTGGGGTGGTAGATGTCTAGTCTCCCTTATGGCTCTAATCTGGTAGTGATAGTGGGGTGGTAGATGTCTAGTCTCCCTAATGGCTCTAATCTGGTAGTGGTAGTGGGGTGGTAGATGTCTAGTCTCCTTTATGGCTCTAATCTGATAGTGGTAGTGGGTTGGTAGATGTCTAGTCTCCCGTATGGCTCTAATTTGATAGTGGTAGTGGGGTTGTAGATTTCTAGTCTCCCTTATGGCTCTAATCTGATAGTGGTAGTGGGGTGGTAGATGTCTAGTCTCCCTTATGGCTCTAATTTGATAGTGGTAGTGGGGTGGTAGATGTCTAGACTCCCTTATGGCTCTAATCTGATAGAGGTAATGGGGTGGTAGATGTCTAGTCTCCCTTATGGCTCTAATCTGATAGTTGTAATGGGGTGGTAGATGTCTAGTCTCCCTTATGGTTCTAATCTGATTGTGGGTGGTAGATGTCTAGTCTCACTTATGGCTCTAATCTGATAGTGGTAGTGGGGTGGAAGATGTCTAGTCTCCCTTATGGCTCTAATTTGATAGTGGTAGTGGGGTGGTAGATGTCTAGTCTCCCTAATGGCTCTAATCTGGTAGTGGTAGTGGGGTGGTAGATGTCTAGTCTCCTTTATGGCTCTAATCTGATAGTGGTAGTGGGTTGGTAGATGTCTAGTCTCCCGTATGGCTCTAATTTGATAGTGGTAGTGGGGTTGTAGATTTCTAGTCTCCCTTATGGCTCTAATCTGATAGTGGTAGTGGGGTGGTAGATGTATAGTCTCCCTTATGGCTCTAATTTGATAGTGGTAGTGGGGTGGTAGATGTCTAGACTCCCTTATGGCTCTAATCTGATAGAGGTAATGGGGTGGTAGATGTCTAGTCTCCCTTATGGCTCTAATCTGATAGTGGTAATGGGGTGGTAGATGTCTAGTCTCCCTTATGGTTCTAATCTGATTGTGGGTGGTAGATGTCTAGTCTCACTTATGGCTCTAATCTGATAGTGGTAGTGGGTTGGTAGATGTCTAGTCTCCCTTATGGCTCTAATTTGATTGTGGTAGTGGGGTGGTAGATGTCTAGTCTCCCTTATGGCTCTAATCTGGTAGTGGTAGTGGGGTGGTAGATGTCTCTTCTCCCTTATGGCTCTAATCTGATAGTGGTAGTGGGGTGGTATATGTCTAGTCTCCCTTATGGCTCTAATCTGATAGTGGGGTGGTAGATGTCTAGTCTCCTTTATGACTCTAATCTGATAGTGGTAGTGGGGTGGTATATGTCTAGTCTCCATTATGGCTCTAATATGATAGTGGTAGTGGGGTGGTAGATGTTTAGTCTCCCTTGTGGCTCTAATCTGATAGTGGGGTGGTGGATGTCTTGTCTCCTTTATGACTCTAATCTGATAGTGGTAATGGGGTGGTAGATGTCTAGTCTCCCTTATGGCTCTAATCTGATAGTGGTAGTGGGGTGGTAGATGTCTAGTCTCCCTTATGGCTATAATCTGATATTGGTAGTGGGGTGGTAGCTGTCTAGTCTCCCTTATGGCTATAAATGTATAGTGGTAGTGGGGTGGTAGATGTCTAGTCTCCCTTATGGCTCTAATCTGGTAGTGGTAGTGGGGTGGTAGATGTCTAGTCTCCCGTATGGCTCTAATTTGATAGTGGTAGTGGGGTTGTAGATTTCTAGTCTCCCTTATGGCTCTAATCTCATAGTGGTAGTGGGGTGGTAGATGTCTAGTCTCCCTTATGGCTCTAATTTGATAGTGGTAGTGGGGTGGTAGATGTCTAGTCTCCCATATGGCTCTAATCTGATAGTGCTAATGGGGTAGTAGATGTCTAGTCTCCCTTATGGCTCTAATCTGATAGTGGTAATGGGGTGGTAGATGTCTAGTCTCCCTTATGGTTCTAATCTGATTGTGGGTGGTAGATGTCTAGTCTCACTTATGGCTCTAATCTGATAGTGGTAGTGGGGTGGTAGATGTCTCTTCTCCCTTATGGCTCTAATCTGATAGTGGTAGTGGGGTGGTATATGTCTAGTCTCCCTTATGGCTCTAATCTGATAGTGGGGTGGTAGATGTCTAGTCTCCTTTATGACTCTAATCTGATAGTGGTAGTGGGGTGGTATATGTCTAGTCTCCATTATGGCTCTAATATGATAGTGGTAGTGGGGTGGTAGATGTTTAGTCTCCCTTGTGGCTCTAATCTGATAGTGGGGTGGTGGATTTCTTGTCTCCTTTATGACTCTAATCTGATAGTGGTAATGGGGTGGTAGATGTCTAGTCTCCCTTATGGCTCTAATCTGATAGTGGTAGTGGGGTGGTAGATGTCTAGTCTCCCGTATGGCTCTAATCTGATAGTGGGGTGGTAGATGTCTAGTCTCCTTTATGACTCTAATCTGATAGTGGTAGTGGGGTGGTAGATGTCTAGTCTCCATTATGGCTCTAATCTGATAGTGTGGTGGTGGATGTCTTGTCTCCTTTATGGCTCTAATCTGATAGTGGTAGTGGGGTGGTAGATGTCTAGCCTCCCTTATGGCTCTAATCTGATAGTGGTAGTGGGGTGGTAGCTGTCTAGTCTCCCTTACGGCTCTAAATTTATAGTGGCAGTGGGGTGGTAGATGTCTAGTCTCCCTTATGGCTCTAATCTGATAGTGGTAGTGGGGTGGTAGCTGTCTAGTCTCCCTTACGGCTCTAAATTTATAGTGGCAGTGGGGTGGTAGATGTCTAGTCTCCCTTATGGCTCTAATCTGGTAGTGGTAGTGGGGTGGTAGATGTCTAGTCTCCCTTATGGCTCTAATCTGATAGTGGTAGTGTGGTGGTAGATGTCTAGTCTCCCTTGTGGCTCTAATCTGATAGTGGTAGTGGGGTGGTAGATGTCTAGTCTCCATTATGGCTCTAATCTGATAGTGGTAGTGGGGTGGTAGATGTCTAGTCTCCCTTATGGCTCTAATCTGATAGAGGTAATGGGGTGGTAGATGTCTAGTCTCCCTTATGGCTCTAATCTGATAGTGGTAATGGGGTGGTAGATGTCTAGTCTCCCTTATGGTTCTAATCTGATTGTGGGTGGTAGATGTCTAGTCTCACTTATGGCTCTAATCTGATAGTGGTAGTGGGTTGGTAGATGTCTAGTCTCCCTTATGGCTCTAATTTGATAGTGGTAGTGGGGTGGTAGATGTCTAGTCTCCCTTATGGCTCTAATCTGGTAGTGGTAGTGGGGTGGTAGATGTCTCTTCTCCCTTATGGCTCTAATCTGATAGTGGTAGTGGGGTGGTATATGTCTCTTCTCCCTTATGGCTCTAATCTGATAGTGGGGTGGTGGATGTCTTGTCTCCTTTATGACTCTAATCTGATAGTGGTAATGGGGTGGTAGATGTCTAGGCTCCCTTATGGCTCTAATCTGATAGTGGTAGTGGTAGATGTCTAGTCTCCTTTATGACTCTAATCTGATAGTGGTAGTGGGGTGGTAGATGTCTAGCCTCCCTTATGGCTCTAATCTGATAGTGGTAGTGGGGTGGTAGCTGTCTAGTCTCCCTTACGGCTCTAAATTTATAGTGGCAGTGGGGTGGTAGATGTCTAGTCTCCCTTATGGCTCTAATCTGATAGTGGTAGTGGGGTGGTAGCTGTCTAGTCTCCCTTACGGCTCTAAATTTATAGTGGCAGTGGGGTGGTAGATGTCTAGTCTCCCTTATGGCTCTAATCTGGTAGTGGTAGTGGGGTGGTAGATGTCTAGTCTCCCTTATGGCTCTAATCTGATAGTGGTAGTGTGGTGGTAGATGTCTAGTCTCCCTTGTGGCTCTAATCTGATAGTGGTAGTGGGGTGGTAGATGTCTAGTCTCCATTATGGCTCTAATCTGATAGTGGTAGTGGGGTGGTAGATGTCTAGTCTCCCTTATGGCTCTAATCTGATAGAGGTAATGGGGTGGTAGATGTCTAGTCTCCCTTATGGCTCTAATCTGATAGTGGTAATGGGGTGGTAGATGTCTAGTCTCCCTTATGGTTCTAATCTGATTGTGGGTGGTAGATGTCTAGTCTCACTTATGGCTCTAATCTGATAGTGGTAGTGGGTTGGTAGATGTCTAGTCTCCCTTATGGCTCTAATTTGATAGTGGTAGTGGGGTGGTAGATGTCTAGTCTCCCTTATGGCTCTAATCTGGTAGTGGTAGTGGGGTGGTAGATGTCTCTTCTCCCTTATGGCTCTAATCTGATAGTGGTAGTGGGGTGGTATATGTCTAGTCTCCCTTATGGCTCTAATCTGATAGTGGGGTGGTGGATGTCTTGTCTCCTTTATGACTCTAATCTGATAGTGGTAATGGGGTGGTAGATGTCTAGGCTCCCTTATGGCTCTAATCTGATAGTGGTAGTGGTAGATGTCTAGTCTCCTTTATGACTCTAATCTGATAGTGGTAGTGGGGTGGTATATGTCTAGTCTCCATTATGGCTCTAATATGATAGTGGTAGTGGGGTGGTAGATGTTTAGTCTCCCTTGTGGCTCTAATCTGATAGTGGGGTGGTGGATGTCTTGTCTCCTTTATGACTCTAATCTGATAGTGGTAATGGGGTGGTAGATGTCTAGTCTCCCTTATGGCTCTAATCTGATAGTGGTAGTGGGGTGGTAGATGTCTAGTCTCCCTTATGGCTATAATCTGATATTGGTAGTGGGGTGGTAGCTGTCTAGTCTCCCTTATGGCTCTAAATTTATAGTGGTAGTGGGGTGGTAGATGTCTAGTCTCCCTTATGGCTCTAATCTGGTAGTGGTAGTGGGGTGGTAGATGTCTAGTCTCCCGTATGGCTCTAATTTGATAGTGGTAGTGGGGTTGTAGATTTCTAGTCTCCCTTATGGCTCTAATCTGATAGTGGTAGTGGGGTGGTAGATGTCTAGTCTCCCTTATGGCTCTAATTTGATAGTGGTAGTGGGGTGGTAGATGTCTAGTCTCCCTTATGGCTCTAATCTGATAGTGGTAATGGGGTAGTAGATGTCTAGTCTCCCTTATGGCTCTAATCTGATAGTGGTAATGGGGTGGTAGATGTCTAGTCTCCCTTATGGTTCTAATCTGATTGTGGGTGGTAGATGTCTAGTCTCACTTATGGCTCTAATCTGATAGTGGTAGTGGGTTGGTAGATGTCTAGTCTGCCTTATGGCTCTAATTTGATAGTGGTAGTGGGGTGGTAGATGTCTAGTCTCCCTTATTGCTCTAATCTGGTAGTGGTAGTGGGGTGGTAGATGTCTCTTCTCCCTTATGGCTCTAATCTGATAGTGGTAGTGGGGTGGTATATGTCTAGTCTCCCTTATGGCTCTAATCTGATAGTGGGGTGGTAGATGTCTAGTCTCCTTTATGACTCTAATCTGATAGTGGTAGTGGGGTGGTATATTTCTAGTCTCCATTATGGCTCTAATATGATAGTGGTAGTGGGGTGGTAGATGTTTAGTCTCCCTTGTGACTCTAATCTGATAGTGGGGTGGTGGATTTCTTGTCTCCTTTATGGCTCTAATCTGATAGTGGTAGTGGGGTGGTAGTTGTCTAGTCTCCTTTATGACTCTAATCTGATATTGGTAATGGGGTGGTAGATGTCTAGTCTCCCTTATGGCTCTAATCTGATAGTGGTAGTGGGGTGGTAGCTTTCTAGTCTCCCTTATGGCTCTAAATTTATAGTGGTAGTGGGGTGGTAGATGTCTAGTCTCCCTTATGGCTCTAATCTGGTAGTGTTAGTGGGGTGGTAGATGTCTAGTCTCCCTTATGGCTCTAATCTGATAGTGGTAGTGTGGTGGTAGATGTCTAGTCTCCCTTGTGGCTCTAATCTGATAGTGGTAGTGGGGTGGTAGATGTCTAGTCTCCATTATGGCTCTAATCTGATAGTGGTAGTGGGGTGGTAGATGTCTAGTCTCCCTTATGGCTCTAATTTGATAGTGGTAGTGGGGTGGTAGAAGTCTAGCCTCCCTTATGGCTCTAATTTGATAGTGGTAATGGGGTGGTAGATGTCTAGTCTCCCTTATGGCTCTAATCTGATAGTGGGGTGGTAGATGTCTAGTCTCCCTTATGGCTCTAATCTGATAGTGGTAGTGGGGTGGTAGATGTCTAGTCTCCCTTATGGCTCTAATTTGATAGTGGTAGTGGGGTGGTAGATGTCTAGTCTCCCTAATGGCTTTAATCTGGTAGTGGTAGTGGGGTGGTAGATGTCTAGTCTCCCTTATGGCTCTTATTTGATAATGGTAGTGGGGTGGTAGATGTCTAGTCTCCCTTATGGCTCTAATCTGGTAGTGGGGTGGTAGATGTCTAGTCTCCATTATGGCTCTAATCTGATAGTGGTAGTGGGGTGGTAGATGTCTAGTCTCCCTTGTGGCTCTAATCTGATAGTGGTAGTGGGGTGGTAGATGTCTAGTCTCCCTTATGGCTCTAATCTGATAGTGGTAGTGGGGTGGTAGATGTCTAGTCTCCCGTATGGCTCTAATCTGATAGTGGGGTGGTAGATGTCTAGTCTCCTTTATGACTCTAATCTGATAGTGGTAGTGGGGTGGTAGATGTCTAGTCTCCCTTATGGCTCTAATCTGATAGTGGTAGTGGGGTGGTAGATGTCTAGTCTCCCTTATGGCTCTAATCTGATAGTGGTAGTGGGGTGGTAGATGTCTAGTCTCCCTTATGGCTCTAATTTGATAGTGGTAGTGGGGTGGTAGATGTCTAGTCTCCCTAATGGCTCTAATCTGGTAGTGGTAGTGGGGTGGTAGATGTCTAGTCTCCTTTATTGCTCTAATCTGATAGTGGTAGTGGGTTGGTAGATGTCTAGTCTCCCGTATGGCTCTAATTTGAAAGTGGTAGTGGGGTTGTAGATTTCTAGTCTCCCTTATGGCTCTAATCTGATAGTGGTAATGGGGTGGTAGATGTCTAGTCTCCCTTATGGCTCTAATTTGATAGTGGTAGTGGGGTGGTAGATGTCTAGTCTCCCTTATGGCTCTAATCTGATATTGGTAATGGGGTGGTAGATGTCTAGTCTCCCTTATGGCTCTAATCTGATAGTGGTAATGGGGTGGTAGATGTCTAGTCTCCCTTATGGTTCTAATCTGATTGTGGGTGGTAGATGTCTAGTCTCACTTATGGCTCTAATCTGATAGTGGTAGTGGGTTGGTAGATGTCTAGTCTCCCTTATGACTCTAATCTGGTAGTGGTAGTGGGGTGGTCGATGTCTCTTCTCCCTTATGGCTCTAATCTGATAGTGGTAGTGGGGTGGTAGATGTCTAGTCTCCCTTATGGCTATAAACTGATAGTGGTAGTGGGGTGGTAGATGTCTAGTCTCCCTTATGGCTCTAATCTGATAGAGGTAATGGGGTGGTAGATGTCTAGTCTCCATTATGGCTCTAATATGATAGTGGTAGTGGGGTGGTAGATGTCTAGTCTCCCTTATGGCTCTAATCTGATAGTGGTAGTGGGGTGGTAGATGTCTAGTCTCCCTTATGGCTATAAACTGATAGTGGTAGTGGGGTGGTAGATGTCTAGTCTCCCTTATGGCTCTAATCTGATAGAGGTAATGGGGTGGTAGATGTCTAGTCTCCCTTATGGCTCTAATCTGATAGTGGTAATGGGGTGGTAGATGTCTAGTCTCCCTTATGGTTCTAATCTGATTGTGGGTGGTAGATGTCTAGTCTCACTTATGGCTCTAATC
>NW_026601934.1:0-29840 GCF_029448725.1 Salvelinus fontinalis
TAGGTTGTCTGAACAGTGACATGCTCAGCCTGACTTCCAGTATAACTAGGTTGTCTGAACAGGGACATGCTCAGCCTGACTTCCAGTATAACTAGGTTGTCTGAACAGGGACATGCTCAGCCTGACTTCCAGTATAACTAGGTTGTCTGAACAGTGACATGCTCAGCCTGACTTCCAGTATAACTAGGTTGTCTGAACAGGGACATGCTCAGCCTGACTTCCAGTATAACTAGGTTGTCTGAACAGTGACATGCTCAGCCTGACTTCCAGTATAACTAGGTTGTCTGAACAGGGACATGCTCAGCCTGACTTCCAGATCTGTTTCATTCCGATGCTTCATCCGGTACATTCAGACTCTTGCGAATTGAAGGAAAATTATGAAAACATAGAGAGATGAAACAGAAATGATTTAAAATGTTTTTTTTCTTTTTTCATGGTTCATTTTCTGGGGAAGCTTGGCTTCCTTTGGCATCCATGAATACGCACCACTGGGTGTGTGTGTGTGTGTGTCTCTGTGTGTGTGTGTGTGTGTGTGTGTGTGTGTGTGTGTGTGTGTGTGTGTGTGTGTGTGTGTGTGTGTGTGTGTGTGTGTGTGTGTGTGTGTGTGTGTGTGTGTGTGTGTGTGTGTCCTTACATTCCATTCGAAGCCAGCTACAGCGATGCCTCCAGCAGCTCCAGTTCCAGCCAGACCGATGAACAGACCAGAGCCCTCACTACTGGCAAACAGAGAGGCTCCGATCTACACACACACACACACACACAGATACACACACACACACAACTAGTAAACAGAGAGTCTCCGATCTACACACACACACACAGATACACACACACACACCTGGTAAAAAGAGAGGCTCCGATCTACACACACAAACACACAGATACACAAACACACAACTGGTGAACAGAGAGGCTCTGATCTTCCACAAGAAGAGCAGGAAATGCAGGACTGTTTGATATTAACAGCAGATGGGACTTTGAGACTCACCGGCCACCAGGCCATGTCTCTCCCAGCCAGGAAGTATCCACTCAGAGTGTTCCTGCTGACCCTGCACGACGACTGGACAACACAGATCCATAGTTACACAGAGTTACACACACCAGAGATCCATGGTTACACAGAGTTACACACACCAGAGTTACACAGAGTTACACACACCAGAGTTACACAGAGTTACACACACCAGAGATCCATGGTTACACAGAGTTACACACACCAGAGATCCATGGTTACACAGAGTTACACACACCAGAGATCCATGGTTACACAGAGTTACACACACCAGAGATCCATAGTTACACAGAGTTACACACACCAGACAGAGGTCCATAGTAACACACACCAGACAGAGGTCCATAGTAACACACACCAGACAGAGTTCCATAGTAACACACACCAGACAGAGTTCCATAGTAACACACACCAGACAGAGTTCCATAGTAACACACACCAGACAGAGTTCCATAGTAACACAGAGTTACACACACACCAGACAGAGTTCCATAGTTACACACACCAGACAGAGTTCCATAGTTACACACACCAGACAGAGTTACATAGTTACACACACCAGACAGAGGTCCATAGTAACACACACCAGACAGAGGTCCATAGTAACACACACCAGACAGAGTTCCATAGTAACACACACCAGACAGAGTTCCATAGTAACACAGAGTTACACACACACCAGACAGAGTTACATAGTAACACACACCAGACAGAGTTCCATAGTAACACAGAGTTACACACACACCAGACAGAGTTCCATAGTTACACACACCAGACAGAGTTCCATAGTTACACACACCAGACAGAGTTACATAGTTACACACACCAGACAGAGTTACATAGTTACACACACCAGACAGAGATCCATAGTTACACACACCAGACAGAGTTCCATAGTTACACACACCAGACAGAGTTCCATAGTTACACACACCAGACAGAGTTACATAGTTACACACACCAGACAGAGTTACATAGTTACACACACCAGACAGAGATCCATAGTTACACACACCAGACAGAGTTACATAGTTACACACACCAGACAGAGTTCCATAGTTACACACACCAGACAGAGTTACATAGTTACACACACCAGACAGAGATCCATAGTTACACACACCAGACAGAGATCCATAGTTACACACACCAGACAGAGTTCCATAGTAACACAGAGTTACACACACACCAGACAAAGTTCCATAGTTACACACACCAGACAGAGTTCCATAGTAACACAGAGTTACACACACACCAGACAGAGTTCCATAGTTACACACACCAGACAGAGTTCCATAGTTACACACACCAGACAGAGTTCCATAGTTACACACACCAGACAGAGATCCATAGTAACACAGAGTTACACACACACCAGACAGAGTTCCATAGTAACACACACCAGACAGAGTTCCATAGTTACACACACCAGACAGAGTTCCATAGTTACACACACCAGACAGAGATCCATAGTAACACACACCAGACAGAGATCCATAGTTACACACACCAGACAGAGTTCCATAGTAACACAGAGTTACACACACACCAGACAGAGGTCCATAGTAACACACACCAGACAGAGTTCCATAGTAACACACACCAGACAGAGATCCATAGTAACACACACCAGACAGAGATCCATAGTTACACACACCAGACAGAGTTCCATAGTAACACAGAGTTACACACACACCAGACAGAGGTCCATAGTAACACACACCAGACAGAGTTCCATAGTTACACACACCAGACAGAGTTCCATAGTTACACACACCAGACAGAGATCCATAGTTACACACACCAGACAGAGTTCCATAGTAACACAGAGTTACACACACACCAGACAGAGGTCCATAGTAACACACACCAGACAGAGTTCCATAGTTACACACACCAGACAGAGTTCCATAGTAACACACACCAGACAGAGTTCCATAGTAACACATAGTTACACACACCAGACAGAGTTCCATAGTTACACACACCAGACAGAGTTCCATAGTTACACACACCAGACAGAGTTCCATAGTTACACACACCAGACAGAGTTCCATAGTAACACACACCAGACAGAGATCCATAGTTACACACACCAGACAGAGTTCCATAGTTACACACACCAGACAGAGATCCATAGTTACACACACCAGACAGAGATCCATAGTTACACACACCAGACAGAGTTACATAGTTACACACACCAGACAGAGTTCCATAGTTACACACACCAGACAGAGTTCCATAGTAACACAGAGTTACACACACACCAGACAGAGGTCCATAGTAACACACACCAGACAGAGATACATAGTAACACACACCAGACAGAGTTCCATAGTAACACAGAGTTACACACACACCAGACAGAGTTCCATAGTTACACACACCAGACAGAGTTCCATAGTTACACACACCAGACAGAGTTACATAGTTACACACACCAGACAGAGTTACATAGTTACACACACCAGACAGAGATCCATAGTTACACACACCAGACAGAGTTCCATAGTTACACACACCAGACAGAGTTCCATAGTTACACACACCAGACAGAGTTACATAGTTACACACACCAGACAGAGTTACATAGTTACACACACCAGACAGAGATCCATAGTTACACACACCAGACAGAGTTACATAGTTACACACACCAGACAGAGTTCCATAGTTACACACACCAGACAGAGTTACATAGTTACACACACCAGACAGAGATCCATAGTTACACACACCAGACAGAGATCCATAGTTACACACACCAGACAGAGTTCCATAGTAACACAGAGTTACACACACACCAGACAAAGTTCCATAGTTACACACACCAGACAGAGTTCCATAGTAACACAGAGTTACACACACACCAGACAGAGTTCCATAGTTACACACACCAGACAGAGTTCCATAGTTACACACACCAGACAGAGTTCCATAGTTACACACACCAGACAGAGATCCATAGTAACACAGAGTTACACACACACCAGACAGAGTTCCATAGTAACACACACCAGACAGAGTTCCATAGTTACACACACCAGACAGAGTTCCATAGTTACACACACCAGACAGAGATCCATAGTAACACACACCAGACAGAGATCCATAGTTACACACACCAGACAGAGTTCCATAGTAACACAGAGTTACACACACACCAGACAGAGGTCCATAGTAACACACACCAGACAGAGTTCCATAGTAACACACACCAGACAGAGATCCATAGTAACACACACCAGACAGAGATCCATAGTTACACACACCAGACAGAGTTCCATAGTAACACAGAGTTACACACACACCAGACAGAGGTCCATAGTAACACACACCAGACAGAGTTCCATAGTTACACACACCAGACAGAGTTCCATAGTTACACACACCAGACAGAGATCCATAGTTACACACACCAGACAGAGTTCCATAGTAACACAGAGTTACACACACACCAGACAGAGGTCCATAGTAACACACACCAGACAGAGTTCCATAGTTACACACACCAGACAGAGTTCCATAGTAACACACACCAGACAGAGTTCCATAGTAACACATAGTTACACACACCAGACAGAGTTCCATAGTTACACACACCAGACAGAGTTCCATAGTTACACACACCAGACAGAGTTCCATAGTTACACACACCAGACAGAGTTCCATAGTAACACACACCAGACAGAGATCCATAGTTACACACACCAGACAGAGTTCCATAGTTACACACACCAGACAGAGATCCATAGTTACACACACCAGACAGAGATCCATAGTTACACACACCAGACAGAGTTACATAGTTACACACACCAGACAGAGTTCCATAGTTACACACACCAGACAGAGTTCCATAGTAACACAGAGTTACACACACACCAGACAGAGGTCCATAGTAACACACACCAGACAGAGTTCCATAGTAACACACACCAGACAGAGATCCATAGTAACACACACCAGACAGAGATCCATAGTTACACACACCAGACAGAGTTCCATAGTAACACAGAGTTACACACACACCAGACAGAGGTCCATAGTAACACACACCAGACAGAGTTCCATAGTTACACACACCAGACAGAGTTCCATAGTTACACACACCAGACAGAGATCCATAGTTACACACACCAGACAGAGTTCCATAGTAACACAGAGTTACACACACACCAGACAGAGGTCCATAGTAACACACACCAGACAGAGTTCCATAGTTACACACACCAGACAGAGTTCCATAGTAACACACACCAGACAGAGTTCCATAGTAACACATAGTTACACACACCAGACAGAGTTCCATAGTTACACACACCAGACAGAGTTCCATAGTTACACACACCAGACAGAGTTCCATAGTTACACACACCAGACAGAGTTCCATAGTAACACACACCAGACAGAGATCCATAGTTACACACACCAGACAGAGTTCCATAGTTACACACACCAGACAGAGATCCATAGTTACACACACCAGACAGAGATCCATAGTTACACACACCAGACAGAGTTACATAGTTACACACACCAGACAGAGTTCCATAGTTACACACACCAGACAGAGTTCCATAGTAACACAGAGTTACACACACACCAGACAGAGGTCCATAGTAACACACACCAGACAGAGTTCCATAGTTACACACACCAGACAGAGTTCCATAGTAACACAGAGTTACACACACACCAGACAGAGGTCCATAGTAACACACACCAGACAGAGGTCCATAGTAACACACACCAGACAGAGTTCCATAGTAACACACACCAGACAGAGTTCCATAGTAACACATAGTTACACACACCAGACAGAGTTCCATAGTTACACAGAGTTACACACACACCAGACAGAGTTCCATAGTTACACACACCAGACAGAGTTCCATAGTTACACACACCAGACAGAGTTCCATAGTTACACACACCAGACAGAGTTCCATAGTAACACACACCAGACAGAGTTCCATAGTTACACAGAGTTACACACACACCAGACAGAGTTCCATAGTTACACACACCAGACAGAGTTCCATAGTTACACACACCAAACAGAGTTCCATAGTTACACACACCAGACAGAGATCCATAGTAACACACACCAGACAGAGTTCCATAGTAACACACACCAGACAGAGATCCATAGTAACACACACCAGACAGAGTTCCATAGTTACACACACCAGACAGAGATCCATAGTAACACACACCAGACAGAGATCCATAGTTACACACACCAGACAGAGTTCCATAGTTACACACACCAGACAGAGATCCATAGTAACACACACCAGACAGAGGTCCATAGTTACACACACCAGACAGAGTTCCATAGTAACACACACCAGACAGAGTTCCATAGTAACACACACCAGACAGAGTTACATAGTTACACACACCAGACAGAGTTACATAGTTACACACACCAGACAGAGTTACATAGTAACACACACCAGACAGAGATCCATAGTTACACACACCAGACAGAGTTCCATAGTAACACACACCAGACAGAGTTACATAGTAACACACACCAGACAGAGATCCATAGTTACACACACCAGACAGAGTTCCATAGTAACACACACCAGACAGAGTTACATAGTTACACACACCAGACAGAGTTACATAGTAACACACACCAGACAGAGATCCATAGTTACACACACCAGACAGAGTTCCATAGTAACACACACCAGACAGAGTTACATTGTTACACACACCAGACAGAGTTCCATAGTTACACACACCAGACAGAGTTACATAGTAACACACACCAGACAGAGATCCATAGTTACACACACCAGACAGAGTTCCATAGTAACACACACCAGACAGAGTTACATAGTTACACACACCAGACAGAGTTCCATAGTTACACACACCAGACAGAGTTCCATAGTAACACACACCAGACAGAGTTACATAGTTACACACACCAGACAGAGTTCATTAGTTACACACACCAGACAGAGATCCATAGTTACACACACCAGACAGAGTTCCATAGTAACACACACCAGACAGAGTTACATAGTAACACACACCAGACAGAGTTCCATAGTTACACACACCAGACAGAGTTCCATAGTTACACACACCAAACAGAGTTACACACACACCAGACAGAGTTCCATAGTAACACACACCAGACAGAGTTCCATAGTTACACACACCAGACAGAGTTCCATAGTAACACACACCAGACAGAGTTCCATAGTTACACAGAGTTACATAGTTACACACACCAGACAGAGTTCCATAGTTACACAGAGTTACATAGTTACACACACCAGACAGAGTTCCATAGTTACACACACCAGACAGAGTTCCATAGTTACACACACCAGACAGAGTTCCATAGTAACACACACCAGACAGAGTTGCATAGTTACACACACCAGACAGAGTTCCATAGTTACACACACCAGACAGAGTTCCATAGTAACACACACCAGACAGAGTTACATAGTTACACACACCAGACAGAGTTCCATAGTTACACACACCAGACAGAGTTCCATAGTAACACACACCAGACAGAGTTACATAGTTACACACACCAGACAGAGTTCCATAGTTACACACACCAGACAGAGTTCCATAGTTACACACACCAGACAGAGTTCCATAGTTACACACACCAGACAGAGTTCCATAGTAACACACACCAGACAGAGTTACATAGTTACACACACCAGACAGAGTTACATAGTTACACACACCAGACAGAGTTCCATAGTAACACACACCAGACAGAGTTACATAGTTACACACACCAGACAGAGTTCCATAGTAACACAGAGTTACACACACACCAGACAGAGTTCCATAGTTACACACACCAGACAGAGTTCCATAGTTACACACACCAGACAGAGATCCATAGTAACACACACCAGACAGAGTTCCATAGTAACACAAACCAGACAGAGATCCATAGTTACACACACCAGACAGAGTTCCATAGTAACACACACCAGACAGAGTTACATAGTTACACACACCAGACAGATTTCCATAGTTACACACACCAGACAGAGTTCCATAGTAACACAGAGTTACACACACACCAGACAGAGTTCCATAGTTACACACACCAGACAGAGATCCATAGTAACACAAACCAGACAGAGATCCATAGTAACACACACCAGACAGAGTTACATAGTAACACACACCAGACAGAGATCCATAGTAACACACACCAGACAGAGTTCCATAGTAACACACACCAGACAGAGTTACATAGTTACACACACCAGACAGAGTTCCATAGTTACACACACCAGACAGAGTTCCATAGTAACACACACCAGACAGAGTTACATAGTTACACACACCAGACAGAGTTACATAGTTACACACACCAGACAGAGTTCCATAGTTACACACACCAGACAGAGTTCCATAGTTACACACACCAGACAGAGTTACATAGTAACACACACCAGACAGAGTTCCATAGTTACACACACCAGACAGAGATCCATAGTTACACACACCAGACAGAGTTCCATAGTTACACACACCAGACAGAGTTCCATAGTAACACACACCAGACAGAGTTACATAGTTACACACACCAGACAGAGTTACATAGTTACACACACCAGACAGAGTTCCATAGTAACACACACCAGACAGAGTTACATAGTTACACACACCAGACAGATTTCCATAGTTACACACACCAGACAGAGTTCCATAGTAACACAGAGTTACACACACACCAGACAGAGTTCCATAGTTACACACACCAGACAGAGTTCCATAGTTACACACACCAGACAGAGATCCATAGTAACACACACCAGACAGAGTTCCATAGTAACACAAACCAGACAGAGATCCATAGTTACACACACCAGACAGAGTTCCATAGTAACACACACCAGACAGAGTTACATAGTTACACACACCAGACAGATTTCCATAGTTACACACACCAGACAGAGTTCCATAGTAACACAGAGTTACACACACACCAGACAGAGTTCCATAGTTACACACACCAGACAGAGTTCCATAGTTACACACACCAGACAGAGATCCATAGTAACACACACCAGACAGAGTTCCATAGTAACACAAACCAGACAGAGATCCATAGTTACACACACCAGACAGAGTTCCATAGTAACACACACCAGACAGAGTTACATAGTTACACACACCAGACAGATTTCCATAGTTACACACACCAGACAGAGTTCCATAGTAACACAGAGTTACACACACACCAGACAGAGTTCCATAGTTACACACACCAGACAGAGATCCATAGTAACACAAACCAGACAGAGATCCATAGTAACACACACCAGACAGAGTTACATAGTAACACACACCAGACAGAGATCCATAGTAACACACACCAGACAGAGTTCCATAGTAACACACACCAGACAGAGTTACATAGTTACACACACCAGACAGAGTTCCATAGTTACACACACCAGACAGAGTTCCATAGTAACACACACCAGACAGAGTTGCATAGTTACACACACCAGACAGAGTTACATAGTTACACACACCAGACAGAGTTCCATAGTTACACACACCAGACAGAGTTCCATAGTAACACACACCAGACAGAGTTACATAGTTACACACACCAGACAGAGTTCCATAGTTACACACACCAGACAGAGTTCCATAGTAACACACACCAGACAGAGTTACATAGTTACTCACACCAGACAGAGTTCCATAGTTACACACACCAGACAGAGTTCCATAGTTACACACACCAGACAGAGTTCCATAGTTACACACACCAGACAGAGATCCATAGTAACACACACCAGACAGAGTTCCATAGTTACACACACCAGACAGAGATCCATAGTAACACACACCAGACAGAGTTCCATAGTTACACACACCAGACAGAGTTACATAGTAACACACACCAGACAGAGTTCCATAGTAACACACACCAGACAGAGTTCCATAGTAACACACACCAGACAGAGTAACATAGTTACACACACCAGACAGAGTTCCATAGTTACACACACCAGACAGAGTTCCATAGTAACACACACCAGACAGAGTTCCATAGTTACACACACCAGACAGATATCCATAGTAACACACACCAGACAGAGATCCATAGTAACACACACCAGACAGAGTTACATAGTAACACACACCAGACAGAGATCCATAGTTACACACACCAGACAGAGTTCCATAGTAACACAGAGTTACACACACACCAGACAGAGTTCCATAGTTACACACACCAGACAGAGTTCCATAGTTACACACACCAGACAGAGTTCCATAGTAACATAGAGTTACACACACACCAGACAGAGATCCATAGTTACACACACCAGACAGAGTTCCATAGTAACACACACCAGACAGAGTTCCATAGTAACACACACCAGACAGAGTTCCATAGTTACACACACCAGACAGAGATCCATAGTAACACACACCAGACAGAGTTCCATAGTAACACACACCAGACAGAGTTCCATAGTTACACACACCAGACAGAGTTCCATAGTTACACACACCAGACAGAGTTCCATAGTTACACACACCAGACAGAGTTCCATAGTTACACACACCAGACAGAGATCCATAGTTACACACACCAGACAGAGTTCCATAGTAACACACACCAGACAGAGTTACATAGTTACACACACCAGACAGAGTTCCATAGTAACACAGAGTTACACACACACCAGACAGAGATCCATAGTTACACACACCAGACAGAGTTCCATAGTAACACACACCAGACAGAGTTCCATAGTAACACAGAGTTACACACACACCAGAAAGAGTTCCATAGTAACACACACCAGACAGAGTTCCATAGTTACACACACCAGACAGAGTTCCATAGTTACACACACCAGACAGAGATCCATAGTTACACACACCAGACAGAGATCCATAGTTACACACACCAGACAGAGTTCCATAGTTACACACACCAGACAGAGTTCCATAGTTACACACACCAGACAGAGTTCCATAGTAACACACACCAGACAGAGTTCCATAGTTACACACACCAGACAGAGTTCCATAGTTACACACACCAGACAGAGTTCCATAGTTACACACACCAGACAGAGATCCATAGTTACACACACCAGACAGAGATCCATAGTTACACACACCAGACAGAGTTCCATAGTTACACACACCAGACAGAGTTCCATAGTTACACACACCAGACAGAGTTCCATAGTAACACACACCAGACAGAGTTCCATAGTTACACACACCAGACAGAGTTCCATAGTAACACACACCAGACAGAGATCCATAGTTACACACACCAGACAGAGTTCCATAGTTACACACACCAGACAGAGATCCATAGTAACACACACCAGACAGAGTTCCATAGTAACACACACCAGACAGAGTTCCATAGTAACACAGAGTTACACACACACCAGACAGAGTTCAAAAGTTACACACACCAGACAGAGTTCCATAGTTACACACACCAGACAGATATCCATAGTTACACACACCAGACAGAGATCCATAGTTACACACACCAGACAGAGATCCATAGTTACACACACCAGACAGAGATCCATAGTTACACACACCAGACAGAGTTCCATAGTTACACACACCAGACAGAGTTCCATAGTTACACACACCAGACAGAGTTCCATAGTTACATACACCTGACAGAGTTCCATAGTAACACACACCAGACAGAGTTCCATAGTTACACACACCAGACAGAGATCCATAGTAACACACACCAGACAGAGTTCCATAGTAACACACACCAGACAGAGATCCATAGTTACACACACCAGACAGAGTTCCATAGTAACACACACCAGACAGAGTTCCATAGTTACACACACCAGACAGAGATCCATAGTTACACACACCAGACAGAGTTCCATAGTTACACACACCAGACAGAGATCCATAGTAACACACACCAGACATAGATCCATAGTTACACACACCAGACAGAAATCCATAGTAACACACACCAGACAGATATCCATAGTTACACACACCAGACAGAGATCCATAGTAACACACACCAGACAGAGATCCATAGTTACACACACCAGACAGAGATCCATAGTTACACACACCAGACAGAGATCCATAGTTACACACACCAGACAGAGTTCCATAGTAACACACACCAGACAGAGTTCCATAGTAACACACACCAGACAGAGTTCCATAGTAACACAGAGTTACACACACACCAGACAGAGTTCCATAGTAACACACACCAGACAGAGATCCATAGTAACACACACCAGACAGAGTTCCATAGTTACACACACCAGACAGAGATCCATAGTTACACACACCAGACAGAGTTCCATAGTAACACACACCAGACAGAGATCCATAGTTACACACACCAGACAGAGTTCCATAGTAACACACACCAGACAGAGTTCCATAGTTACACACACCAGACAGAGTTACATAGTTACACACACCAGACAGAGTTACATAGTTACACACACCAGACAGAGATCCATAGTAACACACACCAGACAGAGATCCATAGTTACACACACCAGACAGAGTTCCATAGTAACACACACCAGACAGAGATCCATAGTTACACACACCAGACAGAGATCCATAGTTACACACACCAGACAGAGTTCCATAGTAACACACACCAGACAGAGTTACATAGTTACACACACCAGACAGAGATCCATAGTTACACACACCAGACAGAGTTCCATAGTAACACACACCAGACAGAGTTCCATAGTAACACACACCAGACAGAGTTACATTGTTACACACACCAGACAGAGTTCCATAGTTACACACACCAGACAGAGTTACATAGTAACACACACCAGACAGAGATCCATAGTTACACACACCAGACAGAGTTCCATAGTAACACACACCAGACAGAGTTACATAGTTACACACACCAGACAGAGTTCCATAGTTACACACACCAGACAGAGTTCCATAGTAACACACACCAGACAGAGTTACATAGTTACACACACCAGACAGAGTTCATTAGTTACACACACCAGACAGAGATCCATAGTTACACACACCAGACAGAGTTCCATAGTAACACACACCAGACAGAGTTACATAGTAACACACACCAGACAGAGTTCCATAGTTACACACACCAGACAGAGTTCCATAGTTACACACACCAAACAGAGTTACACACACACCAGACAGAGTTCCATAGTAACACACACCAGACAGAGTTCCATAGTTACACACACCAGACAGAGTTCCATAGTAACACACACCAGACAGAGTTCCATAGTTACACAGAGTTACATAGTTACACACACCAGACAGAGTTCCATAGTTACACAGAGTTACATAGTTACACACACCAGACAGAGTTCCATAGTTACACACACCAGACAGAGTTCCATAGTTACACACACCAGACAGAGTTCCATAGTAACACACACCAGACAGAGTTACATAGTTACACACACCAGACAGAGTTCCATAGTTACACACACCAGACAGAGTTCCATAGTAACACACACCAGACAGAGTTACATAGTTACACACACCAGACAGAGTTCCATAGTTACACACACCAGACAGAGTTCCATAGTAACACACACCAGACAGAGTTACATAGTTACACACACCAGACAGAGTTCCATAGTTACACACACCAGACAGAGATCCATAGTTACACACACCAGACAGAGTTCCATAGTTACACACACCAGACAGAGTTCCATAGTAACACACACCAGACAGAGTTACATAGTTACACACACCAGACAGAGTTACATAGTTACACACACCAGACAGAGTTCCATAGTAACACACACCAGACAGAGTTACATAGTTACACACACCAGACAGATTTCCATAGTTACACACACCAGACAGAGTTCCATAGTAACACAGAGTTACACACACACCAGACAGAGTTCCATAGTTACACACACCAGACAGAGTTCCATAGTTACACACACCAGACAGAGATCCATAGTAACACACACCAGACAGAGTTCCATAGTAACACAAACCAGACAGAGATCCATAGTTACACACACCAGACAGAGTTCCATAGTAACACACACCAGACAGAGTTACATAGTTACACACACCAGACAGATTTCCATAGTTACACACACCAGACAGAGTTCCATAGTAACACAGAGTTACACACACACCAGACAGAGTTCCATAGTTACACACACCAGACAGAGATCCATAGTAACACAAACCAGACAGAGATCCATAGTAACACACACCAGACAGAGTTACATAGTAACACACACCAGACAGAGATCCATAGTAACACACACCAGACAGAGTTCCATAGTAACACACACCAGACAGAGTTACATAGTTACACACACCAGACAGAGTTCCATAGTTACACACACCAGACAGAGTTCCATAGTAACACACACCAGACAGAGTTACATAGTTACACACACCAGACAGAGTTACATAGTTACACACACCAGACAGAGTTCCATAGTTACACACACCAGACAGAGTTCCATAGTTACACACACCAGACAGAGTTACATAGTAACACACACCAGACAGAGTTCCATAGTTACACACACCAGACAGAGATCCATAGTTACACACACCAGACAGAGTTCCATAGTTACACACACCAGACAGAGTTACATAGTTACACACACCAGACAGAGTTACATAGTTACACACACCAGACAGAGTTCCATAGTAACACACACCAGACAGAGTTACATAGTTACACACACCAGACAGAGTTCCATAGTTACACACACCAGACAGAGTTCCATAGTAACACACACCAGACAGAGTTACATAGTTACACACACCAGACAGAGTTACATAGTTACACACACCAGACAGAGTTCCATAGTTACACACACCAGACAGAGTTCCATAGTTACACACACCAGACAGAGTTACATAGTAACACACACCAGACAGAGTTCCATAGTTACACACACCAGACAGAGATCCATAGTTACACACACCAGACAGAGTTCCATAGTAACACACACCAGACAGAGTTACATAGTTACACACACCAGACAGAGTTCCATAGTTACACACACCAGACAGAGTTCCATAGTAACACACACCAGACAGAGTTACATAGTTACACACACCAGACAGATTTCCATAGTTACACACACCAGACAGAGTTCCATAGTAACACAGAGTTACACACACACCAGACAGAGTTCCATAGTTACACACACCAGACAGAGTTCCATAGTTACACACACCAGACAGAGATCCATAGTAACACACACCAGACAGAGTTCCATAGTAACACAAACCAGACAGAGATCCATAGTTACACACACCAGACAGAGTTCCATAGTAACACACACCAGACAGAGTTACATAGTTACACACACCAGACAGATTTCCATAGTTACACACACCAGACAGAGTTCCATAGTAACACAGAGTTACACACACACCAGACAGAGTTCCATAGTTACACACACCAGACAGAGTTCCATAGTTACACACACCAGACAGAGATCCATAGTAACACACACCAGACAGAGTTCCATAGTAACACAAACCAGACAGAGATCCATAGTTACACACACCAGACAGAGTTCCATAGTAACACACACCAGACAGAGTTACATAGTTACACACACCAGACAGATTTCCATAGTTACACACACCAGACAGAGTTCCATAGTAACACAGAGTTACACACACACCAGACAGAGTTCCATAGTTACACACACCAGACAGAGATCCATAGTAACACAAACCAGACAGAGATCCATAGTAACACACACCAGACAGAGTTACATAGTAACACACACCAGACAGAGATCCATAGTAACACACACCAGACAGAGTTCCATAGTAACACACACCAGACAGAGTTACATAGTTACACACACCAGACAGAGTTCCATAGTTACACACACCAGACAGAGTTCCATAGTAACACACACCAGACAGAGTTACATAGTTACACACACCAGACAGAGTTACATAGTTACACACACCAGACAGAGTTCCATAGTTACACACACCAGACAGAGTTCCATAGTAACACACACCAGACAGAGTTACATAGTTACACACACCAGACAGAGTTCCATAGTTACACACACCAGACAGAGTTCCATAGTAACACACACCAGACAGAGTTACATAGTTACTCACACCAGACAGAGTTCCATAGTTACACACACCAGACAGAGTTCCATAGTTACACACACCAGACAGAGTTCCATAGTTACACACACCAGACAGAGATCCATAGTAACACACACCAGACAGAGTTCCATAGTTACACACACCAGACAGAGATCCATAGTAACACACACCAGACAGAGTTCCATAGTTACACACACCAGACAGAGTTACATAGTAACACACACCAGACAGAGTTCCATAGTAACACACACCAGACAGAGTTCCATAGTAACACACACCAGACAGAATAACATAGTTACACACACCAGACAGAGTTCCATAGTTACACACACCAGACAGAGTTCCATAGTAACACACACCAGACAGAGTTCCATAGTTACACACACCAGACAGATATCCATAGTAACACACACCAGACAGAGATCCATAGTAACACACACCAGACAGAGTTCCATAGTAACACACACCAGACAGAGATCCATAGTTACACACACCAGACAGAGTTCCATAGTAACACAGAGTTACACACACACCAGACAGAGTTCCATAGTTACACACACCAGACAGAGTTCCATAGTTACACACACCAGACAGAGTTCCATAGTAACATAGAGTTACACACACACCAGACAGAGATCCATAGTTACACACACCAGACAGAGTTCCATAGTAACACACACCAGACAGAGTTCCATAGTAACACACACCAGACAGAGTTCCATAGTTACACACACCAGACAGAGATCCATAGTAACACACACCAGACAGAGTTCCATAGTAACACACACCAGACAGAGTTCCATAGTTACACACACCAGACAGAGTTCCATAGTTACACACACCAGACAGAGTTCCATAGTTACACACACCAGACAGAGTTCCATAGTTACACACACCAGACAGAGATCCATAGTTACACACACCAGACAGAGTTCCATAGTAACACACACCAGACAGAGTTACATAGTTACACACACCAGACAGAGTTCCATAGTAACACAGAGTTACACACACACCAGACAGAGATCCATAGTTACACACACCAGACAGAGTTCCATAGTAACACACACCAGACAGAGTTCCATAGTAACACAGAGTTACACACACACCAGACAGAGTTCCATAGTAACACACACCAGACAGAGTTCCATAGTTACACACACCAGACAGAGTTCCATAGTAACATAGAGTTACACACACACCAGACAGAGATCCATAGTTACACACACCAAACAGAGTTCCATAGTAACACACACCAGACAGAGTTCCATAGTAACACACACCAGACAGAGTTCCATAGTTACACACACCAGACAGAGATCCATAGTAACACACACCAGACAGAGTTCCATAGTAACACACACCAGACAGAGTTCCATAGTTACACACACCAGACAGAGTTCCATAGTTACACACACCAGACAGAGTTCCATAGTTACACACACCAGACAGAGTTCCATAGTTACACACACCAGACAGAGATCCATAGTTACACACACCAGACAGAGTTCCATAGTAACACACACCAGACAGAGTTACATAGTTACACACACCAGACAGAGTTCCATAGTAACACAGAGTTACACACACACCATACAGAGATCCATAGTTACACACACCAGACAGAGTTCCATAGTAACACGCACCAGACAGAGTTCCATAGTAACACAGAGTTACACACACACCAGACAAAGTTCCATAGTAACACACACCAGACAGAGTTCCATAGTTACACACACCAGACAGAGTTCCATAGTTACACACACCAGACAGAGATCCATAGTTACACACACCAGACAGAGATCCATAGTTACACACACCAGACAGAGTTCCATAGTTACACACACCAGACAGAGTTCCATAGTTACACACACCAGACAGAGTTCCATAGTAACACACACCAGACAGAGTTCCATAGTTACACACACCAGACAGAGTTCCATAGTTACACACACCAGACAGAGTTCCATAGTTACACACACCAGACAGAGATCCATAGTTACACACACCAGACAGAGATCTATAGTTACACACACCAGACAGAGTTCCATAGTTACACACACCAGACAGAGTTCCATAGTTACACACACCAGACAGAGTTCCATAGTAACACACACCAGACAGAGTTCCATAGTTACACACACCAGACAGAGTTCCATAGTAACACACACCAGACAGAGATCCATAGTTACACACACCAGACAGAGTTCCATAGTTACACACACCAGACAGAGTTCCATAGTAACACACACCAGACAGAGTTCCATAGTAACACAGAGTTACACACACACCAGACAGAGTTCCATAGTTACACACACCAGACAGAGTTCCATAGTTACACACACCAGACAGAGATCCATAGTTACACACACCAGACAGAGATCCATAGTTACACACACCAGACAGAGATCCATAGTTACACACACCAGACAGAGATCCATAGTTACACACACCAGACAGAGATCCATAGTTACACACACCAGACAGAGTTCCATAGTTACACACACCAGACAGAGTTCCATAGTTACACACACCAGACAGAGTTCCATAGTTACATACACCAGACAGAGTTCCATAGTAACACACACCAGACAGAGTTCCATAGTTACACACACCAGACAGAGATCCATAGTAACACACACCAGACAGAGTTCCATAGTAACACACACCAGACAGAGATCCATAGTTACACACACCAGACAGAGTTCCATAGTAACACACACCAGACAGAGTTCCATAGTTACACACACCAGACAGAGATCCATAGTTACACACACCAGACAGAGTTCCATAGTTACACACACCAGACAGAGATCCATAGTAACACACACCAGACATAGATCCATAGTTACACACACCAGACAGAAATCCATAGTAACACACACCAGACAGAGATCCATAGTTACACACACCAGACAGAGATCCATAGTAACACACACCAGACAGAGATCCATAGTTACACACACCAGACAGAGATCCATAGTTACACACACCAGACAGAGATCCATAGTTACACACACCAGACAGAGTTCCATAGTAACACACACCAGACAGAGTTCCATAGTAACACACACCAGACAGAGTTCCATAGTAACACAGAGTTACACACACACCAGACAGAGTTCCATAGTAACACACACCAGACAGAGATCCATAGTAACACACACCAGACAGAGATCCATAGTTACACACACCAGACAGAGATCCATAGTTACACACACCAGACAGAGATCCATAGTTACACACACCAGACAGAGTTCCATAGTAACACACCCCAGACAGAGATCCATAGTTACACACACCAGACAGAGATCCATAGTAACACACACCAGACAGAGATCCATAGTTACACACACCAGACAGAGATCCATAGTAACACACACCAGACAGAGTTCCATAGTTACACACACCAGACAGAGATCCATAGTTACACACACCAGACAGAGTTCCATAGTAACACAGAGTTACACACACACCAGACAGAGTTCCATAGTAACACACACCAGACAGAGTTCCATAGTTACACACACCAGACAGAGATCCATAGTAACACACACCAGACAGAGATCCATAGTTACACACACCAGACAGAGATCCATAGTAACACACACCAGACAGAGTTACATAGTAACACACACCAGACAGAGTTCCATAGTAACAGAGTGTCTCAGTCTCGTCCTCTACAGAGTTGTGTCCCAGTCTCCTCCACTACAGAGTTGTGTCTCCTCCACTACAGAGTTGTGTCTCCTCCACTACAGAGTTGTGTCTCCTCCACTACAGAGTTGTGTCTCAGTCTCCTCCACTACAGAGTTGTGTCTCAGTCTCCTCCTCTACAGAGTTGTGTCTCCTCCACTACAGAGTTGTGTCTCAGTCTCCTCCACTACAGAGTTGTGTCTCCTCCTCTACAGAGTTGTGTCTCAGTCTCCTCCACTACAGAGTTGTGTCTCAGTCTCCTCCACTACAGAGTTGTGTCTCCTCCTCTACAGAGTTGTGTCTCAGTCTCCTCCACTACAGAGTTGTGTCTCAGTCTCCTCCACTACAGAGTTGTGTCTCCTCCACTACAGAGTTGTGTCTCAGTCTCCTCCACTACAGAGTTGTGTCCCAGTCTCCTCCACTACAGAGTTGTGTCTCCTCCACTACAGAGTTGTGTCTCCTCCACTACAGAGTTGTGTCTCCTCCACTACAGAGTTGTGTCTCAGTCTCCTCCACTACAGAGTTGTGTCTCCTCCTCTACAGAGTTGTGTCTCAGTCTCCTCCACTACAGAGTTGTGTCTCAGTCTCCTCCACTACAGAGTTGTGTCTCCTCCACTACAGAGTTGTGTCTCAGTCTCCTCCACTACAGAGTTGTGTCTCAGTCTCCTCCACTACAGAGTTGTGTCTCCTCCTCTACAGAGTTGTGTCTCAGTCTCCTCCTCTACAGAGTTGTGTCTCAGTCTCCTCCACTACAGAGTTGTGTCCCAGTCTCCTCCACTACAGAGTTGTGTCTCAGTCTCCTCCACTACAGAGTTGTGTCTCAGTCTCCTCCTCTACAGAGTTGTGTCTCCTCCACTACAGAGTTGTGTCTCAGTCTCCTCCACTACAGAGTTGTGTCTCCTCCACTACAGAGTTGTGTCTCCTCCACTACAGAGTTGTGTCTCCTCCTCTACAGAGTTGTGTCCCAGTCTCCTCCACTACAGAGTTGTGTCTCCTCCACTACAGAGTTGTGTCTCCTCCACTACAGAGTTGTGTCTCAGTCTCCTCCACTACAGAGTTGTGTCTCCTCCACTACAGAGTTGTGTCTCAGTCTCCTCCTCTACAGAGTTGTGTCTCCTCCACTACAGAGTTGTGTCTCAGTCTCCTCCACTACAGAGTTGTGTCTCCTCCACTACAGAGTTGTGTCTCCTCCACTACAGAGTTGTGTCTCAGTCTCCTCCACTACAGAGTTGTGTCTCAGTCTCCTCCACTACAGAGTTGTGTCTCAGTCTCCTCCACTACAGAGTTGTGTCTCCTCCACTACAGAGTTGTGTCTCAGTCTCCTCCACTACAGAGTTGTGTCTCAGTCTCCTCCACTACAGAGTTGTGTCTCAGTCTCTTCCACTACAGAGTTGTGTCTCAGTCTCCTCCACTACAGAGTTGTGTCTCCTCCACTACAGAGTTGTGTCTCAGTCTCCTCCTCTACAGAGTTGTGTCTCCTCCACTACAGAGTTGTGTCTCAGTCTCCTCCACTACAGAGTTGTGTCTCCTCCACTACAGAGTTGTGTCTCAGTCTCCTCCACTACAGAGTTGTGTCTCCTCCACTACAGAGTTGTGTCTCAGTCTCCTCCACTACAGAGTTGTGTCTCAGTCTCCTCCTCTACAGAGTTGTGTCTCCTCCACTACAGAGTTGTGTCTCAGTCTCCTCCACTACAGAGTTGTGTCTCAGTCTCCTCCACTACAGAGTTGTGTCTCCTCCACTACAGAGTTGTGTCCCAGTCTCCTCCACTACAGAGTTGTGTCTCAGTCTCCTCCACTACAGAGTTGTGTCTCAGTCTCCTCCACTACAGAGTTGTGTCTCAGTCTCCTCCACTACAGAGTTGTGTCTCAGTCTCCTCCACTACAGAGTTGTGTCTCAGTCTCCTCCACTACAGAGTTGTGTCCCAGTCTCCTCCACTACAGAGTTGTGTCTCAGTCTCCTCCACTACAGAGTTGTGTCTCAGTCTCCTCCTCTACAGAGTTGTGTCTCCTCCACTACAGAGTTGTGTCTCCTCCACTACAGAGTTGTGTCTCCTCCACTACAGAGTTGTGTCTCAGTCTCCTCCTCTACAGAGTTGTGTCTCAGTCTCCTCCACTACAGAGTTGTGTCTCCTCCACTACAGAGTTGTGTCTCAGTCTCCTCCTCTACAGAGTTGTGTCCCAGTCTCCTCCACTACAGAGTTGTGTCTCCTCCACTACAGAGTTGTGTCTCCTCCACTACAGAGTTGTGTCTCCTCCACTACAGAGTTGTGTCTCAGTCTCCTCCACTACAGAGTTGTGTCTCAGTCTCCTCCTCTACAGAGTTGTGTCTCCTCCACTACAGAGTTGTGTCTCAGTCTCCTCCACTACAGAGTTGTGTCTCCTCCACTACAGAGTTGTGTCTCAGTCTCCTCCACTACAGAGTTGTGTCTCAGTCTCCTCCACTACAGAGTTGTGTCTCCTCCTCTACAGAGTTGTGTCTCAGTCTCCTCCACTACAGAGTTGTGTCTCAGTCTCCTCCACTACAGAGTTGTGTCTCCTCCACTACAGAGTTGTGTCTCAGTCTCCTCCACTACAGAGTTGTGTCCCAGTCTCCTCCACTACAGAGTTGTGTCTCCTCCACTACAGAGTTGTGTCTCCTCCACTACAGAGTTGTGTCTCCTCCACTACAGAGTTGTGTCTCAGTCTCCTCCACTACAGAGTTGTGTCTCCTCCTCTACAGAGTTGTGTCTCAGTCTCCTCCACTACAGAGTTGTGTCTCAGTCTCCTCCACTACAGAGTTGTGTCTCCTCCACTACAGAGTTGTGTCTCAGTCTCCTCCACTACAGAGTTGTGTCTCAGTCTCCTCCACTACAGAGTTGTGTCTCCTCCTCTACAGAGTTGTGTCTCAGTCTCCTCCTCTACAGAGTTGTGTCTCAGTCTCCTCCACTACAGAGTTGTGTCCCAGTCTCCTCCACTACAGAGTTGTGTCTCAGTCTCCTCCACTACAGAGTTGTGTCTCAGTCTCCTCCTCTACAGAGTTGTGTCTCCTCCACTACAGAGTTGTGTCTCAGTCTCCTCCACTACAGAGTTGTGTCTCCTCCACTACAGAGTTGTGTCTCCTCCACTACAGAGTTGTGTCTCCTCCTCTACAGAGTTGTGTCCCAGTCTCCTCCACTACAGAGTTGTGTCTCCTCCACTACAGAGTTGTGTCTCCTCCACTACAGAGTTGTGTCTCAGTCTCCTCCACTACAGAGTTGTGTCTCCTCCACTACAGAGTTGTGTCTCAGTCTCCTCCTCTACAGAGTTGTGTCTCCTCCACTACAGAGTTGTGTCTCAGTCTCCTCCACTACAGAGTTGTGTCTCCTCCACTACAGAGTTGTGTCTCCTCCACTACAGAGTTGTGTCTCAGTCTCCTCCACTACAGAGTTGTGTCTCAGTCTCCTCCACTACAGAGTTGTGTCTCAGTCTCCTCCACTACAGAGTTGTGTCTCCTCCACTACAGAGTTGTGTCTCAGTCTCCTCCACTACAGAGTTGTGTCTCAGTCTCCTCCACTACAGAGTTGTGTCTCAGTCTCCTCCACTACAGAGTTGTGTCTCAGTCTCCTCCACTACAGAGTTGTGTCTCCTCCACTACAGAGTTGTGTCTCAGTCTCCTCCTCTACAGAGTTGTGTCTCCTCCACTACAGAGTTGTGTCTCAGTCTCCTCCACTACAGAGTTGTGTCTCCTCCACTACAGAGTTGTGTCTCAGTCTCCTCCACTACAGAGTTGTGTCTCCTCCACTACAGAGTTGTGTCTCAGTCTCCTCCACTACAGAGTTGTGTCTCAGTCTCCTCCTCTACAGAGTTGTGTCTCCTCCACTACAGAGTTGTGTCTCAGTCTCCTCCACTACAGAGTTGTGTCTCAGTCTCCTCCACTACAGAGTTGTGTCTCCTCCACTACAGAGTTGTGTCCCAGTCTCCTCCACTACAGAGTTGTGTCTCAGTCTCCTCCACTACAGAGTTGTGTCTCAGTCTCCTCCACTACAGAGTTGTGTCTCAGTCTCCTCCACTACAGAGTTGTGTCTCAGTCTCCTCCACTACAGAGTTGTGTCTCAGTCTCCTCCACTACAGAGTTGTGTCCCAGTCTCCTCCACTACAGAGTTGTGTCTCAGTCTCCTCCACTACAGAGTTGTGTCTCAGTCTCCTCCTCTACAGAGTTGTGTCTCCTCCACTACAGAGTTGTGTCTCCTCCACTACAGAGTTGTGTCTCCTCCACTACAGAGTTGTGTCTCAGTCTCCTCCTCTACAGAGTTGTGTCTCAGTCTCCTCCACTACAGAGTTGTGTCTCCTCCACTACAGAGTTGTGTCTCAGTCTCCTCCTCTACAGAGTTGTGTCCCAGTCTCCTCCACTACAGAGTTGTGTCTCCTCCACTACAGAGTTGTGTCTCCTCCACTACAGAGTTGTGTCTCCTCCACTACAGAGTTGTGTCTCAGTCTCCTCCACTACAGAGTTGTGTCTCAGTCTCCTCCTCTACAGAGTTGTGTCTCCTCCACTACAGAGTTGTGTCTCAGTCTCCTCCACTACAGAGTTGTTTCTCAGTCTCCTCCACTACAGAGTTGTGTCTCAGTCTCCTCCACTACAGAGTTGTGTCTCAGTCTCCTCCACTACAGAGTTGTGTCTCAGTCTCCTCCACTACAGAGTTGTGTCTCCTCCACTACAGAGTTGTGTCTCCTCCACTACAGAGTTGTGTCTCAGTCTCCTCCACTACAGAGTTGTGTCTCCTCCACTACAGAGTTGTGTCTCAGTCTCCTCCACTACAGAGTTGTGTCTCCTCCACTACAGAGTTGTGTCTCCTCCACTACAGAGTTGTGTCTCAGTCTCCTCCACTACAGAGTTGTGTCTCCTCCACTACAGAGTTGTGTCTCAGTCTCCTCCTCTACAGAGTTGTGTCTCAGTCTCCTCCACTACAGAGTTGTGTCTCCTCCACTACAGAGTTGTGTCTCAGTCTCCTCCACTACAGAGTTGTGTCTCCTCCACTACAGAGTTGTGTCTCCTCCACTACAGAGTTGTATCTCAGTCTCCTCCACTACAGAGTTGTGTCTCCTCCTCTACAGAGTTGTGTCTCAGTCTCCTCCTCTACAGAGTTGTGTCTCAGTCTCCTCCTCTACAGAGTTCTGTCTCAGTCTCCTCCACTACAGAGTTGTGTCTCCTCCACTACAGAGTTGTGTCCCAGTCTCCTCCACTACAGAGTTGTGTCTCCTCCACTACAGAGTTGTGTCTCCTCCACTACAGAGTTGTGTCTCAGTCTCCTCCACTACAGAGTTGTGTCTCAGTCTCCTCCACTACAGAGTTGTGTCTCCTCCACTACAGAGTTGTGTCTCAGTCTCCTCCACTACAGAGTTGTGTCTCAGTCTCCTCCACTACAGAGTTGTGTCTCCTCCACTACAGAGTTGTGTCTCAGTCTCCTCCTCTACAGAGTTGTGTCTCAGTCTCCTCCTCTACAGAGTTGTGTCTCAGTCTCCTCCTCTACAGAGTTGTGTCTCCTCCACTACAGAGTTGTGTCTCAGTCTCCTCCACTACAGAGTTGTGTCTCAGACTCCTCCACTACAGAGTTGTGTCCCAGTCTCCTCCACTACAGAGTTGTGTCTCCTCCACTACAGAGTTGTGTCTCAGTCTCCTCCTCTACAGAGTTGTGTCTCAGTCTCCTCCTCTACAGAGTTGTGTCTCAGTCTCCTCCTCTACAGAGTTGTGTCTCCTCCTCTACAGAGTTGTGTCTCATTCTCCTCCACTACAGAGTTGTGTCTCCTCCTCTACAGAGTTGTGTCTCAGTCTCCTCCACTACAGAGTTGTGTCTCAGTCTCCTCCACTACAGAGTTGTGTCTCAGTCTCCTCCTCTACAGAGTTGTGTCTCAGTCTCCTCCACTACAGAGTTGTGTCCCAGTCTCCTCCACTACAGAGTTGTGTCTCCTCCACTACAGAGTTGTGTCTCCTCCACTACAGAGTTGTGTCTCCTCCACTACAGAGTTGTGTCTCAGTCTCCTCCACTACAGAGTTGTGTCTCCTCCACTACAGAGTTGTGTCTCAGTCTCCTCCACTACAGAGTTGTGTCTCAGTCTCCTCCTCTACAGAGTTGTGTCTCAGTCTCCTCCTCTACAGAGTTGTGTCTCAGTCTCCTCCTCTACAGAGTTGTGTCTCAGTCTCCTCCACTACAGAGTTGTGTCTCAGTCTCCTCCTCTACAGAGTTGTGTCTCCTCCACTACAGAGTTGTGTCTCCTCCACTACAGAGTTGTGTCTCAGTCTCCTCCACTACAGAGTTGTGTCTCAGTCTCCTCCTCTACAGAGTTGTGTCTCCTCCACTACAGAGTTGTGTCTCAGTCTCCTCCACTACAGAGTTGTGTCTCCTCCACTACAGAGTTGTGTCTCAGTCTCCTCCACTACAGAGTTGTGTCTCAGTCTCCTCCACTACAGAGTTGTGTCTCCTCCACTACAGAGTTGTGTCTCCTCCACTACAGAGTTGTGTCTCAGTCTCGTCCACTACAGAGTTGTGTCTCAGTCTCCTCCACTACAGAGTTGTGTCTCAGTCTCCTCCACTACAGAGTTGTGTCTCAGTCTCCTCCACTACAGAGTTGTGTCTCCTCCACTACAGAGTTGTGTCTCCTCCACTACAGAGTTGTGTCTCAGTCTCCTCCTCTACAGAGTTGTGTCTCAGTCTCCTCCACTACAGAGTTGTGTCTCAGTCTCCTCCTCTACAGAGTTGTGTCTCCTCCACTACAGAGTTGTGTCTCCTCCACTACAGAGTTGTGTCTCAGTCTCCTCCACTACAGAGTTGTGTCTCAGTCTCCTCCTCTACAGAGTTGTGTCTCCTCCACTACAGAGTTGTGTCTCAGTCTCCTCCACTACAGAGTTGTGTCTCCTCCACTACAGAGTTGTGTCTCAGTCTCCTCCACTACAGAGTTGTGTCTCAGTCTCCTCCACTACAGAGTTGTGTCTCCTCCACTACAGAGTTGTGTCTCCTCCACTACAGAGTTGTGTCTCAGTCTCCTCCACTACAGAGTTGTGTCTCAGTCTCCTCCACTACAGAGTTGTGTCTCAGTCTCCTCCACTACAGAGTTGTGTCTCAGTCTCCTCCACTACAGAGTTGTGTCTCCTCCACTACAGAGTTGTGTCTCCTCCACTACAGAGTTGTGTCTCAGTCTCCTCCACTACAGAGTTGTGTCTCAGTCTCCTCCACTACAGAGTTGTGTCTCAGTCTCCTCCACTACAGAGTTGTGTCTCCTCCACTACAGAGTTGTGTCTCAGTCTCCTCCACTACAGAGTTGTGTCTCAGTCTCCTCCACTACAGAGTTGTGTCTCAGTCTCCTCCACTACAGAGTTGTGTCTCAGTCTCCTCCACTACAGAGTTGTGTCTCCTCCACTACAGAGTTGTGTCTCAGTCTCCTCCACTACAGAGTTGTGTCTCCTCCACTACAGAGTTGTGTCTCAGTCTCCTCCTCTACAGAGTTGTGTCTCAGTCTCCTCCACTACAGAGTTGTGTCTCCTCCACTACAGAGTTGTGTCTCAGTCTCCTCCTCTACAGAGTTGTGTCTCAGTCTCCTCCACTACAGAGTTGTGTCCCAGTCTCCTCCTCTACAGAGTTGTGTCTCAGTCTCCTCCTCTACAGAGTTGTGTCTCAGTCTCCTCCACTACAGAGTTGTGTCTCAGTCTCCTCCACTACAGAGTTGTGTCTCAGTCTCCTCCACTACAGAGTTGTGTCTCAGTCTCCTCCTCTACAGAGTTGTGTCTCAGTCTCCTCCACTACAGAGTTGTGTCTCAGTCTCCTCCTCTACAGAGTTGTGTCTCAGTCTCCTCCACTACAGAGTTGTGTCTCAGTCTCCTCCACTACAGAGTTGTGTCTCAGTCTCCTCCACTACAGAGTTGTGTCTCAGTCTCCTCCACTACAGAGTTGTGTCTCCTCCACTACAGAGTTGTGTCTCAGTCTCCTCCACTACAGAGTTGTGTCTCAGTCTCCTCCTCTACAGAGTTGTGTCTCCTCCACTACAGAGTTGTGTCTCCTCCACTACAGAGTTGTGTCTCAGTCTCCTCCACTACAGAGTTGTGTCTCAGTCTCCTCCACTACAGAGTTGTGTCTCAGTCTCCTCCACTACAGAGTTGTGTCTCCTCCACTACAGAGTTGTGTCTCAGTCTCCTCCTCTACAGAGTTGTGTCTCCTCCACTACAGAGTTGTGTCTCCTCCACTACAGAGTTGTGTCTCAGTCTCCTCCTCTACAGAGTTGTGTCTCCTCCACTACAGAGTTGTGTCTCCTCCACTACAGAGTTGTGTCTCAGTCTCCTCCACTACAGAGTTGTGTCTCAGTCTCCTCCACTACAGAGTTGTGTCTCAGTCTCCTCCACTACAGAGTTGTGTCTCCTCCACTACAGAGTTGTGTCTCAGTCTCCTCCTCTACAGAGTTGTGTCTCCTCCACTACAGAGTTGTGTCTCAGTCTCCTCCACTACAGAGTTGTGTCTCAGTCTCCTCCACTACAGAGTTGTGTCTCCTCCACTACAGAGTTGTGTCTCAGTCTCCTCCACTACAGAGTTGTGTCTCAGTCTCCTCCACTACAGAGTTGTGTCTCCTCCACTACAGAGTTGTGTCTCAGTCTCCTCCTCTACAGAGTTGTGTCTCCTCCACTACAGAGTTGTGTCTCCTCCACTACAGAGTTGTGTCTCAGTCTCCTCCTCTACAGAGTTGTGTCTCCTCCACTACAGAGTTGTGTCTCCTCCACTACAGAGTTGTGTCTCAGTCTCCTCCACTACAGAGTTGTGTCTCAGTCTCCTCCACTACAGAGTTGTGTCTCAGTCTCCTCCACTACAGAGTTGTGTCTCCTCCACTACAGAGTTGTGTCTCAGTCTCCTCCTCTACAGAGTTGTGTCTCCTCCACTACAGAGTTGTGTCTCAGTCTCCTCCACTACAGAGTTGTGTCTCAGTCTCCTCCACTACAGAGTTGTGTCTCCTCCACTACAGAGTTGTGTCTCAGTCTCCTCCACTACAGAGTTGTGTCTCAGTCTCCTCCTCTACAGAGTTGTGTCCCAGTCTCCTCCTCTACAGAGTTGTGTCTCCTCCACTACAGAGTTGTGTCTCAGTCTCCTCCACTACAGAGTTGTGTCTCAGTCTCCTCCACTACAGAGTTGTGTCTCAGTCTCCTCCACTACAGAGTTGTGTCTCCTCCACTACAGAGTTGTGTCTCAGTCTCCTCCACTACAGAGTTGTGTCTCAGTCTCCTCCTCTACAGAGTTGTGTCTCAGTCTCCTCCTCTACAGAGTTGTGTCTCAGTCTCCTCCACTACAGAGTTGTGTCTCAGTCTCCTCCTCTACAGAGTTGTGTCTCAGTCTCCTCCACTACAGAGTTGTGTCTCAGTCTCCTCCTCTACAGAGTTGTGTCTCAGTCTCCTCCACTACAGAGTTGTGTCTCAGTCTCCTCCACTACAGAGTTGTGTCTCAGTCTCCTCCTCTACAGAGTTGTGTCTCCTCCACTACAGAGTTGTGTCTCAGTCTCCTCCTCTACAGAGTTGTGTCTCAGTCTCCTCCTCTACAGAGTTGTGTCTCCTCCACTACAGAGTTGTGTCTCCTCCACTACAGAGTTGTGTCTCAGTCTCCTCCACTACAGAGTTGTGTCTCAGTCTCCTCCTCTACAGAGTTGTGTCTCAGTCTCCTCCACTACAGAGTTGTGTCTCAGTCTCCTCCACTACAGAGTTGTGTCTCCTCCACTACAGAGTTGTGTCTCAGTCTCCTCCACTACAGAGTTGTGTCTCCTCCACTACAGAGTTGTGTCTCAGTCTCCTCCTCTACAGAGTTGTGTCTCAGTCTCCTCCACTACAGAGTTGTGTCTCAGTCTCCTCCACTACAGAGTTGTGTCTCCTCCACTACAGAGTTGTGTCTCAGTCTCCTCCACTACAGAGTTGTGTCTCAGTCTCCTCCTCTACAGAGTTGTGTCTCAGTCTCCTCCACTACAGAGTTGTGTCTCCTCCACTACAGAGTTG
>NW_026601935.1:0-29824 GCF_029448725.1 Salvelinus fontinalis
TTTTTTTTTACCAGAGCAGAACATTTCATGGGAATTGTGAAATGGCTGCATTTCCCCCCTTAATATGTCATTCATTATTTGTGGTGCGCAGCAGCCGGTAAGAGCTGACCCTGTAGACGTGCAGAGCCACTTCCTTCACTCTTGTTTTCCGCCATGCAGATGTCTGCTTGACTTGCTCTCATTGGAAATAGGCTAGGTTCTAAACATCAGTGTGCTGATCCAATCTGTCTGCATATTAAACCGCCCAGAACCCAGATGAACTAAGGCGTCTCCACCATTGCTCTCTCATTTCACAGAGTGGTGTACCAGGATGGCTTCTACGGAGCAGAAATCTATGTAAGTACCGTTGTCTCTTTCTCTCTCTGCGTGCTCAGATGAAACAGAAGTAAAGCAGACAAAAGCAGCCAGCCCTGGAGACTAAAACACCATCTCTCCAGCACCCAGCGTTCCCCCTGCCTCTCTGCCAAGCTCGCGTCGATTAGGCATCTCTCTGCCGTGCCAAGAAACCCGACAACAAAATTTAAAACCCCCTCAGCTCCTCCCTCCTCTCCCTCTCTCTCCTATGATGTCAGACTTTGGCAAACAGACAGACCCCAGCTCAGTGTCCCGTGTCAAGTCGGTCGTCTCTCCCCTTAAAATGGCTTTTGGAGGTGGCTTGTTTCCGCCCTGTACCTGTACCTGTCTCTCTGTGTGTGTGTGTGTGTGTGTGTGTGTGTGTGTGTGTGTGTGTGTGTGTGTGTGTGTGTGTGTGTGTGTGTGTGTGTGTGTGTGTGTGTGTGTGTGTGTGTGTGTGTGTGTGTGTGTGTGTGTGTGTGTGTGTGTGTGTGTGTGTGTGTGTGTGAGCATGCATGCCTGCCTGTCTCTGTGTGTCTGGGTGGGGACAACCCTCTCTCTCTGTCTGGCCCAGGGGCCTGCGTGGAGCCTTAGTGGGACAGCATGGGGCCTTAGTGGGCCTGTGTGGGCCCTGTGTGCCTCCAAACCATCACGGTGTGAGAGATAAGAGGAGCGGAGGAAGATAAAGGGATTAAGCTTCCCTCTGGGGCTGTACATGCAGGCAGCGGCCACAGCACACACAGCGTCAGGCCGGCCCCAGTGCACGCTGCCCTTCACAGAGAAAAGCGGGACGCTGTGGAGATAATGCTGAAATGACCAGGCTGCCCCAGTTTGACAGCAGTCCAAGCGTTTGGGGGGGATGTTATTTGTCGTTTGAATCTGTAGTTTTTTTTGTTCCTCTCTGTCCTATGCAATATGGAGATGACAGCAGGCGCAGACAACAGTGCTACTGATTACCTCGTACTTTAACCCTGTCTGCATACGAGCAAAGGGCTGGTGTCTGGGAACAACAGTGCTGGACTCCACTATGATATATGGCTCAAACACAGCCCCATGTCGTAGCACTGTTTGTGAGTGGCTGTTAGCGACACCAGCGGAGTGAACAGTGTAGAGGAAAAGTGGCTTAATGCAGTCCTGTCGGCCCTGGGTGTTTGGCCTCCCTCCCTCCCTCCTCTCCTCACCTCCAGCTAAGCCCTGGGTCTCAGTGCCCTCTGACCAGTCCTGGGGTATCTCGCCCCATCGCTCAAGCCGTCAGCCTTTCCCCCTGTGCTTTACTGCCATTAGTTTTGGCAGTGGCCACTGCACGGACACTGAACGGCTTCAGACTGCCGGAGTGCGCCCAGACGTCTCCTGTGACAACAACAGCAAGTCCCACAAGCCTCTCTGTCCTCCACTATCATTCAGAAGACAGTAGCCATGTCTGTCACTGTCATGTCTGTCACTGTCAAATTCCATTCATTTCAACAGTCCTGAAGCACTTGCCATTAAAAAGAGCATCCAGGATGATACCACAACAAGAGGGAGTATATTAGGAATGGATGTATTCATATTCATACACACAGTCAGGCACACACGTGACGTGCACACGCATGCACACACACTGGGGCGAGACACAATAACAACTGTGTTGCACTGTTGTGGGCAGGATTTGACATGTGTGCAAGTGATTTATTGTGGCTGTGTGTTGTTGGGTTTTGTTGCTGTAATCAGCAGCACTGTCCCAGGGCATGGCCATCCCACAGGAACTCCTCTGCCTGGCCTTAGCCATGACTTCCTGTCTCCATGGGCAGTGAGGATGACTCAAATACAGCTCCTGGCCCATCTGCCCTCTGACCTGATTCCCCAAAGAGCCCTGGCCACAGTCTTTAGACGTTCCATCTCCACAGTAGTGTAGCTCGCCTTTGGACTAATAGAAAACATGTATTATTAACATCCACCTATTAGTGCTGAGCGATTAACTGAAATCTTGGTTATTTTTTCCCTTTTTATTTCTGTGAGCTCAATGCACACTTTGCGCAGTTTCTCTATAGATGAATCATATCAAGCCCGAACTGTGCGGTGTAGGAGGGAGTTGTAGTTTCCAACAGGCCAATATTCTACATAGTTTAGAGCAGAAAACATGGGTAATTAACTACCTACTTGTCCGGTCTGTGTGGGTGCGCTGAGAGGGACTAGAAGAGACAGAAGACGTGCGATCGAGAAGGAGAGAGCAGTTGCTTCGGGAGGTATCTCTACCTGAAAATACATGATCTAAGTGATTGATAGTTGATATTCATTAGTTGTAAAAGTATGCCTTTTTTATTTTGAAGAACTATTAAAACAGTGATTTTGTCAGACAGCAGCTCAATAGAGATGATGACTTGGAATGAAATAGAAAAGTTATCAAATAAAACTAATGTTATATACACAACAACTAAAATATATTATTAAAGTAAAGTCATGTGAATAAAACATGAATAAGTGGTAAGCAGTTACTACCATCATGGGGACTTTTATTCTTTGTTTTATTCTGTGTTGTTACACCATTCAACCCACATAATAAATAGTGCATTTAATGTAAAAAAATAAATAATCATAATCGAAAACCTTGATTATTTTTTAATATTCAAACCGAAACCGAACCGACCTCAAAAAGCACTCTCAGCACTACTACCTATATACCCAGCGTAGGATATAGGATGGAGATGGGCCAATGCTCCATTGGTGCTAATAGAAAAACAGTAGGTGAACAGCTTAATTTTTCAGCTGGAGTAATGACTGCTCTCCCCAATGAAGTTTTAATTCCTTCTTCCACGCAAATTAATACACAGGTCCTGACTTCCCAAATACTAAGCCCCTGTTACAGTGCCTTCAGAAAGTATTCATACCCCTTGACTTATTCCATATTTTGTTGTGTTACAGCCTGAATTCAAAATGGATTAAATATATATATTTTTCCCCATAATGACAAAGTGAAAACATGTTTTTAGAAATGTTTGCTAATTTATTGAAAATGAAATATATAAATATCTATTTACATAAGTATTCACACACACGTTCGAATCACCTTTGGTCTTTTGGGGTAAGCCTCTAAGAGCTTTGCACATCTGGATTGTACAATATTTGCACATAATTACTTTTAACATGATTCAAGATGTGTCAAGTTGGTTGTTGACCATTGATAGACAGCCATTTTCAAGTCTTGCCATAGATTTTCAATCTGATTTAAGTCTAAACTGTATCTGGGAACATTCTCAGGAACATTCAATGTCATCTTGGTAAGCAACTTTTAGGTTATTATCCTGCTGAAAGGTGAATTTGTCTGCCAGTGTCTGTTGGAAATCAGACTGAACCAGGTTTTCCTTGAGAATTTTGCCTGTACTTAGCTCAATTACGTTTATCTTTAACTTAACAACAAGCATGCCCATATCATGATGCAGCCACCACCATGCTTGAAAATATGAGGAGAGGTACTCAGTGATGTGTTGTGTTCGATTTGCCCCAAACTTAACGCTTTGAATTCAGGACATTAAGTTAATTTCTTTACTTTAACATTTTTTTTACTTTAGTGCCTTATTGCAAACAGGATACATATTTTGGAATATTTTTATTCTGTACAGGCTTCCTTCTTTTCACTCTGTCAATTAGGTTAGTATTATGGATTAACTACAATGTTGTTGATCTATCTGCAGTTTTCTCCTGTCACAGCCAATAAACTCAAAACTGTTGGCATCGTGGTGAAATCCCTGAGAGGCTACCTTCCTCTCTGGTAACTGAGTTCTGAAGGATGCCTGTATCTTTGTAGTGAATGGTGTGTTGTTACACCATCCATAGTGTAATTAATAACTTCACCATGCTCAAAGGGTGATTCAATGCCTGCTTTTTTATTTTTACCAATCTACCAATAGGTGCCCTTCTTTGCAAGGCATTGGAAAACCTCCCTGGTCTTTGTGGTTGAATCTGTGTTTGATATTCACTACTTGACTGATGGAATTTACAGATGATTATATGTGTGGGGTACAGAGATGAGGTAGTCAAACACTATTATTGCACACAGTGAGTCCCTACAACTTATGTGACTTGTTAAGCACATTTTTCCTCCTGAACTTATTTAGGCTTGCCATAACAATGAGGTTGAATTCTTATTGACTCAATGCAGTTCAGCCTTTTATTTTTTATTAAATTGTAAACATTTCTAACTTCCACTTTGACATCATGGGGTATTGTTTGTAGGCCAGTGACACAACATCTCAATTCAATCAGTTTTAAATTCAGGCTGTAAAGTCAAGGGGTGTGAATACTTTCTGAAGGCACTGTGCGTCTTGGTTTACTCCTGTGCAACACAGTACGTGTAAAGAAAAAGGAGTCTCTTCAATAATGCAGCAGGACATTGCTGCTTCCCCATTCTGAATGTGGGATGAATTTGGGGAGGGTTAACACACCACTGTTCTGTTCTTTTTCATGTGGACCATGTTGTGCACCTACTGTCACGCACTGTGTCACAGAGGGAACGCATGGCTCTCCTCCCCAGTCTCACAGGGGATCATTCATTCTCCGCTGCCTCAGCTACCAAATATTAAACAGCTCCCTCTGGCTGTGTTCTGGGCGTCTTGCACCTTGCGTTGCCTCAGTGCATACTCTTCCATTTAAAGAAATTAGACTTTTTGAATGATTTCATATGAATATTTGAAATATAAAAACTAGAATATGCAGTTTTGAAATGTTCCCAACAATGGACAATATTTCAAACCCGATGTTGGATATTTTAGTAAATGCTTGTAATTATTTGTTTGGGAATACTGGTAATATACATGCTGTTGTGGGTGGTTGTGTGACTGTCTGAGTTTCCAACAGGGGGGCTACGCTGCGTACAGATACGCCCAGCCCACCACCGCTGCTGCCTACAGTGACAGGTGAGTGCATTCCACCTGCTGCAGAAAATAAAACAACTAATATTACTTGAAAGACCATTAAAAGACCATTGATATTGTGATGGATTAAATTAGAAGTTGTGACAAAGTCTGACAAGTGACTTCAACCTTTCTCCACTCTCCAAAGTATCTCCCACATAGAAGGGTGAAGATTAACTCTCTCTGGAGTTGTGACCCTCCCTCAGATTGAACTGTCCATTAGGAGATCCACTATGGCCTCAGGCTAAAGCACACAAAAAAGTAACCTTGTTCGACAAGATGATCTATCCCATGCCTCTCTGCCTTTGACGGGCGAGAGGGCATATCAACTGTATTTATGAATGGCCTGCGGTCTGCGGGAGGAATGGAGAGAGGGAGAGAGGGATGGATGGGCAGGGACTCTATCACTTCTGACTGATGTCATTCGGGTTCAGGTGTGCTCCGTTTGAGGAGGCGTGGCTGATTCATTTGGGCCTTCAAAGTCAGGCTGGATATGGGCTGGTTTGGGAATCTAATCTGGGAGGGATTGAGCATGTCACTTGTGATAACGTACACCCTGCCTGAGAGCCTGAAGATCATATCGATAATGTAAGATTTATCTGACCTCGCCGCACTGCGAATTATGAGCAGCCGTGCTCGGAGGGAGCAGAAATTGGACAACGGCTTTTTCCTCTGGAAGTGATTTAATTCCTGTTTCTCTTGCCTATATTTTCCTCCTGAGATTTAATGTAATTCGCCCGAGTTGTTTGTTTTGCTTTGTTTTGCTTCCCTTGTCTGTTTGATTCTTTTTGAATAAGCGGTCATGCCCATTGGATCAATAGGGGTTTGTCTCAGCAATACCTTATCAGACTTACCAGCGGAGCAATCAGCCAATCATGAAAGGAGGTCACAGGGATCATAAGAGGCTTGTAAAATCCCCATAAAATATGAAACGTTCATTTTTCAAAATGCTTTTGCCCACAGGCCTGCTTTGTATTACCGAGGCCCTGTCAGGGGCCAATCAGCGTAGTGAAGCCGCGTGACGTACGTTCTGAGGGGACGTTTGACCTCGAGGTGGTTAGCAATGCCACTCTGGTGAGAGCCCATTTTGTAGATAGATTAGCCTTAGTGGGCCTCTGGGGTTTGGTGCTCACAGTAGATAAGAGTATCACAAAGACCACCCCTGACCATGTCATGGTACAGCCCATCCTCTCCCCCTGGAGCCTTCTCATCCAGCTCCTTCCCCCTCCATGTCCTGCTCACTGACCTTGAGTGTTGGACTCCAACGGGACACACCATATTTAGATCTTATATAATTCAATGTCCTCTTCGCCCCGCTCCAGCCTTGTAGGCTGGATGTCTTGTATCCTTAAGGAAAATTACATTTCTCCCTCTCTCCTCTTGGTTTTTATTCCTGGTTGATTTGGTGCCCTCGGTGCTTGGCTGGGAGTGCCTTATCTGCGCCGTACAGACCCTCATTTGCAAGCGAGCATTGAAGAAAAAAATGTAAATAAAGGAATATGTGAAGTCGAGTAAATAAATAAATAAAGCACACATCTTGTCCTGTCTCAGAAGGAAATTGGAAGGATTAGTTCCAAACCAGCAACAATGAAAAGACAGTGGTGTGAGCCCACTGTTCAGCTTGGGTAAACAACAGCAGGGTGAGAGAGCGTACACAGACTGGGCCCAAGCCCTCCAGAACCTCTATCTTCTCTCCCCTCTCTCTCTCTCTCCCGTTTCTCTTTCTCTCACCCCTCAGTACCCATCACTGCCAACTAATCGAGGTGACAGTGAAAAGGACAATGTGTATTCACAGAGAATGATCCAACCACCTTTGAACTCCTTTTCTACTCAGCCTTGTATCATTTTCTAACCCAGGGGGTAGAGAGAGGGAAATAATTGTTTTAGAGACTTGAAAGTGTTGACTTTAGGGCCAAGTATCAAACAAGCATTGAAAATATAATCTCCTGGCCTTTTCCATTGCAGCTATGGCAGAGTCTATGCAACAGCAGACCCCTACCACCACACAATCGGCCCTGCCGCTACATACAGTGTGGGGACCATGGTAAGTCCACTCTCGCTTTCCTCTGCACCCTGTTGTTGGCTAGCCACACTAACACAGAGCAGAGGCCACCAGCCGCAGTACTCTGTCGCTCCAGGAGCACTCGGAGATAAAGACTATTGAACTAAGCCAAGTCAGTGGGCTTTATTTCCTCTTTGTCATGCTGTTTGGCACAACCTAGTGGAGTGCAGCAGAATTCCCTAGCATGTGGTCGTTGTGAATTCAGTGAAATGGATTTGTTTCATGTTATGTCACACAAGCTCACCTCATACATAGAATATTTATTTGATTCAGGCTTTCTACTGCTAAAATGGGAATGATCACTACAACTAATTCAATCCAAACACATGGGCATCTTCAACACTAGTATAATCATTTTATTCCTGACACTATTCAACTCCAAATGAGTTGTTCCATTCTTCCTTTCAGCCAAACCCTAAACTTGAAGGGGTGAAGTTGAATGGTTAATGTCTGTTTTTAGCTAGCTTTTGCAGCTAACATCAAAGATGAAAATACTATCAGTAAAATAGCATCCTATAATGGGGAGATAGTTTCTCAATGTTTTGTTTTCAAATGAGGGCATGGGACTGGGCTCATAGACTCATCTGTAAGATGAACGACCATCAAACGCATGCAGCAGTGTGCCGTGGGACGTGGAAGAGAAAGAGAGGGAGGGAGTTCTCTCACTCACCCCTCCAGTCCACAAGGTTGATGGGACGAGCGCTCTCTGCCAGACAAATGACTTAAATGTACCATTCCGGCATGCATGCGATTTTTCAACAACATAAAAAACAGCGTACAGTTCCCCGGTGCAGCTGCTAGCTAAAAGCTTTCATTAATTAAGACATTTATTTTTTTTCCTCTTCATTTACTTAATTAAAAACTGTGCTTCTTTTCCTCCAAATTTCCTTCCCTTCTCTGCCACTCTTAGTCACCCTTTCTTAGCCAGGCTGAATTTGGCCCTTCATGTCTGAGCTTGGGTTGTGTGTGTGGGGCAAGTTGAGGGGATCACTGTGGTGGGGTGGAAGCTGTTGAGGTGCGAGACCCTGGTAGTGAATAAACCATCTTGACACAATAGGAGTTCAGATCTTACAGTGCAGAGACACACCATGAAATAGATTCAGAAAAAAGTTTGGTTTGGTTACTAATTCTTTAGTCCTCTTTGATTAATGGTTCCAAAGGAGAGAGCAGCGATTTTTGCATTTAGAAACCTTTCAATAATTAGTTCCTCCGAGGTTGCTTAAAATTCTCTTTGCTGATTTCCAGCATGCAAAAAAATTGAAAATGCTTTTTTATACTGATGAAAATTTTATACAAGCAAGAGGGTTCCTTTAAATTAAGGGATATTAGCCTTTGAAGGTTTGGGGCTTGCTCAGAGTACATGGGATATTGTGTGTGTGTGTGTGTGTGTGTGTGTGTGTGTGTGTATGTGTGTGTGTGTGTGTGTGTGTGTGTGTGTGTGTGTGTGTGTGTGTGTGTGTGTGTGTGTGTGTGTGTGTGTGTGTGTGTGTGTGTGTGTGTGTGTGTGTGTGTGTGTGTGTGTGTGTGTGTGTGTGTGTGTGTGTGTGTGTGTGTGTGCGCGCGCGCGCCCTGGTTAACCAGAGCATGGCAGTAAACCTAGGGAGCAATATCCTCTGGTGCAATACACATCCAGAAAGGTGTGCACCATGGTTGGAGTTGAAAGAGAATTATGATTAAACTCCTTTGAACTTAATTCGCTTTGGTTGGATCTATGACATAGTTGTAGCCTGGAAAGCCATTCCGTGAGGAATGTTTTCCTGCAGTCAAAAGCATGAAACAAGCACAGTATTTTCCAATTTGTTGCTTAATGTAATTAATGCATGGAAACTGCATTTGAGGGCGGGGCCCACTTCGCCGTGTGGCAAGCCAAAGGAAGAATATTGATATCTAGGAAAGGGTTTTTCTCTCTGGTACAAATATCAAAATTATTTCAGACTAAGATCATACTTTATCACTACCAGGTTCTTTATCCTGCAGCTCCAGCTCCAACACCTGGACCGCCCCTCCTCAGAACACACACATACCCAACTTATGCATACTCTAATGAACAAGAACTATTATTACTTTGATTAAACCAGCTCGATTAAATGCTATTTAATCCCATGTCCTTCAGACACAGACGTTTTAACAAAACCAATAAAGGAAGGAAATTTGTGGAAAAAACAGAACTCAACAAGCAAGCTGTCACCACCTTAATACTGATTGGTCCTTTTTCATCTTTGATGTTGCAGGCTAGCCTATACAGAGGAGGGTACAGTCGCTTCACTCCCTACTAACAGAAAGAAAAAGAGAGAAAGACAGAGACATTACCCCCCAACAAACAAAAATCTGACAAATTAACAAACAAGCAAACACCTCATCCTTCGTGGAGCGCTAAATCAAACTAAAAGCTTCCAGGTCTCAATGCTGACCCCTCCCCCTGACACCCGCCCTCCCGCCACAGACGATATCTACAACCTTTTTGATGTCATCATTGGTCTGCTCCTATGATTTGTTTTGTATTCATTTTGTGCTTTGGATTGATTTCGGAGAAGTTATGTTCTGCACATGTGACTGCTGTAGATGGGTGCTGTGTCACCATAACCAATGTGAGCCTACTGTAGCACGCATGATGCATGATCAGAGGGGTGTGTTTCTGCAGTGACCGTCAGATGGATGACAATCTAGTGGGGCATTAGATACACTGTTATTTAGCCTATTCTTGAATTGGAATTCAATGAAATTCAAGCAGGAAACAAAATATTGTATTCCAATTAGCGTTAGAAATACATCATTATAATAATAAGAAAGACTATGCACATGCCCTGCTAATTCTTATTTCACAAGACGCCACTGTCAACTGTACGATTGCTCTGTAATGTTGGAGTGTCCTAATGCACTTGAATTGGAGTCCTAACAGTGATGTGGTGTGACAGCATGCAGAGTGAGGGCCATTGCACCACAGTGAGGGGTCAGAGTTCACCTGGGGTTGAGACTGGGGTAGCTCTCGCTAATGTGATGGCACTCTAGGCTAAATGACTTAGGATTGTGAAGGATTCAATGTCTTTGTTTATTTCAGGCACATTTTTTCCACACTGATTTGCATGTTCACGTATTATTAACTGAAGTGTACAGTGCATTCAGAAAATACTCAGACCCCTTGACTTTTTCCACATTTTGTTACGTTACAGCCTTATTCTAAAATTGATTAAATTGTTTCCCCCCCTCATCAGTCAACACACAGTACCCCATAATGACAAAGCAAAAACAGTTATTTTTTATTTTCTTGAAAATCTATGTAAAATAAAACAGAAATATCACATTTAGATAAGTATTCAGACCCTTTACAAAGTACTTTGTTGAAGCACCTTTGGTAGCAATTACAGCCTCGAGTCTTCTTGGTTATGACGCTGCAAGCTTGGCACACCTGTATTTGGGGAGTTTCTCTCATTCCTCTCTGCAGATCCTCTCAAGCTCTGTCTGGTTGGATGGGGAGTGTGTTGCTGCACAGCGATTTTCAGATCTCTCCAGAGATGATCGATCGGGTTCAAGTCCGGTCTCTGGCTGGGCCGCTCAAGGAGATTCAGAGACTTGTCCCAAAGCCACTTCTGGGTTGTCTTGGCTGTGTGCTTAGGGTTGTTGTCCTGTTGGAAGGTGAACCTTCGCCCCCATTCTGAGATCCTGAGCGCTCTGGAGCAAGTTTTCATCAAGGATCTCTCTGTACTTTGCTCCGTTCATATTTGCCTCGATCCTGACTAGTCTCCTAGTCCCTGCCGCTGAAAAACATCCCCACAGCCTGATGCTGGCACCACCATGCTTCACCGAAGGGATGGTGCCAGGTTTCCTCCAGATGTGACGCTTGGCATTCAGGCCAAAAAGTTAAATCCTGATTTCATCAGACCAGAGAATCTTGTTTCTCATGGTCTGAGAATCTTCAGGTGTCTTTTGGAAAACTCCAAGCGAGCTGTCATGTGCCTTTTACTGAGGAGTGGCTTCCGTCTGGTCACTACCATAAAGGCCTGATTGGTGGAGTGCTGCAGAGATGGTTGTCGTTCTGGGAGGTTCTCCCATCTCTACAGAGGAACTCTAGAGCTCTGTCAGAGTGACCATCGGGTTCGTGGTCACCTCCCTGACCAAGGCCCTTCTCCACCGATTGCTCATTTTGGCCAGGTGGCCAGCTCTAGGAAGAGTCTTGGTGGTTCCAAACTTCTTTCATTAAAGAATGGTGGAGGCCAGTGTGTTCTTGGGGACCTTCAATGCTGCAGAAATGTTTTGGTACCCTTCCCCAGATCTGTGCCTCGACACAATCCTGGCTCTACAGACAATTCCTTTGACCTCATGGCTTGGTTTTTGCTCTGACATGCTGTGGGACCTTATATAGGCAGGTGTGTGCCTTTCCAAATCATGTCCAATTAATTGAATTTACCACAGGATGACTTCAATCAAGTTGTAGAAACATCTCAAGGATGATCAGGATGCACCTGAGCTCAATTTCGAGTCTCATAGCAAAGGGTCTGAATACTTGTAAATAAGGTATTTCTGTTTTTTATTTTTAATACATTTGCAAACCTTTCTAAAAACCTCTTTTTGTTTTGTCATTATGGGGTATTGTGTGTAGATTGCTGAATAAAAAAATTATATGTAATCATTTTTAGAATAAAGCTGTAACATAACAAAATGTGGAAAAAGTCAAGTTGTCTGAATACTTCCCGAAGGCACTATATGTGACGTTTAGAGGTGGGTAACCATTATTTTTAGTAGGCTACGCTATCGACTCATCTATGAAGTACTGTAGTGCAATTCCTGATAACTATTCACTTTTCAATATTGCACAAAACATTCTGTACCTCAGGATAAACCACTACAAGTGATTTGATCTGACAACTAATTGTATCAGTAGAATGCTTGTCTTGTTTATTGAAGATTTTCTTGACATAATCAGTGCTTGACTTGTGCAGGAGCTTACCAGAGCTCAGCACCGGCACCTCAGACTTTCTACTGCTTGAGCTCCTGCACTTAAATATAAACCGTACCAGCACCCAAAATGACTAGCATAAGTCAAGCATACCCACCAAACACTACCAGTGGGTTCCCCCACTTTACAATGACAGAGCATTGTCTTATTGGTTGATTTTGCCTAAATCTCTTTGAAGAGATGAATTACTAGAGTAGGTACAGTGAGAGATTATAGACTTTCGATTATTAGGAGAGAAATGGACTGTGAACATGCTTGTATCATATTTCACTTTCAGGAGAAAATACCTTGTTCCATACAGCTCTAGGAAGAGTCTTGGTGGTTCCAAACTTCTTCCATTTATGTATTATAACATCTGCGTGTTGTCATACCATATTAATGTACCGAGTACACGTCTTCAACTCAGTAGTTACCCCACATGAACTCTTGAGAAAATGGGAACATTTCAAAGAAACTATTTTGTAAGTAGATCAAGCCAAGAGACATGATATATAGATCCGAATACAACTATGGAAATCTATAATTACTCAACTATTCGTATAATGATATAATTTACGTATGTATCCTCTCAAGTGTTATCTGTTTGTTCAACTTTATTTGTGTATTTTGATCATTTTGAAGATGTGACATGTTTATAAAGATATCATGTACGAGCAGTTATGTTTATTCAACATGTTGAACATGACATAGATTAATGTTGTATACCAAAATAACATATCATCACTTGATCAAAGAAAAGCATAAAACATTGTTCTTCCTTTATATACCAGTATTTAGGGTTCTACCATGGGGGCTTTTATATACCAGTATTTAGGGTTCTACCATGGGGGCTTTTATATACCAGTATTTAGGGTTCTACCATGGGGGCTTTTATATACCAGTATTTAGGGTTCTACCATGGGGGCTTTTATATACCAGTATTTAGGGTTCTACCATGGGGGCGTTTATATGATTCAAAAAAGCTTCAGACATTATTATTAATGTATTTGTAGGTGTTTCTGATTAAATTACTCTGTGTGTGTGTGTGTGTGTGTGTGTGTGTGTGTGTGTGTGTGTGTGTGTGTGTGTGTGTGTGTGTGTGTGTGTGTGTGTGTGTGTGTGTGTGTGTGTGTGTGTGTGTGTGTGTGTGTGTGTGTGTGTGTGTGTGTGCGTGTGTGAATAGTAGGGTTGACACAACCCATTTTAAATGACTTTCCTCCCCATCCACTTTCATTGCGCCAGTATAAAACTGAGTGCTGCTCTGAGCGCCAGTGGAACTAACACAGAGAATCCCCCAAGAACAACGGCTCACTGAAGCCAAGTTCCACTGTTTCTTCAACTCAATTAGTGTCTATGTTTTAAGCTGAATTTACAACAGTGGAAGTCTGCTGTTTGAACACATAGGCTTGAGACAGCTCCACACAAAATATATATATTATAAAAGAGACACTGAACGGCAAGTAAAATACTCCCCTCTGCCTTGGTAAAAAGAGAACCTCATAGCTTTGAATTCTCCCTCTCACTGCCTCCCAATTCCTAATGATGCCCGTCATTACAGCTGTTGTTTCAAAATCCTGTTTTGCAAACGGCTTCTTCTACACTGAGCTTAATGGAGAGAGAAACTTAGTAATTACTATATAGTACCAGTTGATCTGCTTGAAAGGAAATAGACTATTTGAAACCCCCTGTTCAGTTTGGGTGCAGATAAGTCATAAATGAGTTGAGTAGGAAAGCCACAGTGTCAGAAACTGAGAGCAGACATCTTAATGAATATTGCTCTTCTGAAGCTATCGTTTAGCAAATACACTGAAGGCCATAGTGTGACGAATAGTAGTTCATGTTTTTCACTGGCTGTGTGTTTTTGAGGTTTGCCAACTTCTTTCCTCTAGTCTCGACATCCTGAAATCTCTCTCCATGACAACTCTTTGCCTCAATAAATCACTTTATACGTCCTAATTCATTGATAACCTAACCTTGATACAGTAAAACAGAATCTTCCACTTTGAGCACCCACTCATTTCCTGTCTGCACGTGAACCAGCCTGATAAGATGCTAGCTGCTATGAGAGGAACATCAATGCCCAGGAGGGGTGTTAGCCGCCATGCCTCACCACCACAAATTAGAGCAGGCTAATCAGCCACTATCAATCACTGTATCGCTAGCTTCTCTTACAGGCTATTCCTACACTACATCTTCACTATGGCAATGTGCAGATCTCAGTCTACCAGCAGCTACATTTCACAGTTAAAAAAGAAAGTCGGCCGAGAACACACCTTTTCATTTACATCCTCTACTTTCAGGGTTACTCGGGGTCAGTTTTATTCTTACATGAGGACATTGCAGTGATGTCATGTTTTAACTTGGATGGGTTTGAGTGTTGTCAGTTAAAGTTGTAATGTGTCCGTACAACTCTTCCTCCCTTTATAATCAATGTATTCATTGTTACACTGTTAAAATGTCAAATTATCAAGGCTTCATATAACATGTAAATAGCTAATATATATTGTGTCTTATTATATTTTGCTAAATATTAAAAATGTATCTATAGTGTAGAGACTGAAAGGTTTTCCAGTTTTATAATATCCTCTATCCCATATACATTTGTTTTTCATAGCTAGCTACATTATTAAAAACACTCAATGAAGGTGTTAAACCACATGCCCAGTCCTATACAGTTTGCTGACATTTAAACATGTTTATTTGTGTAAATTGAACGCACAGTTTGTTAATTCATTCTGATGTATTTACTATTATAGTCAGTAAGCCTTGATAAGCTGACCGTTTCATTTCTTTCTCCGTCCAAAAGATTTGTGGAACAAAAGGGAAACAAGCTAAAACGTTACACTTCCTGTAAATATATACATGTATATACACATATATTACCAATTCTCTGATTATCTGGTTTCTATGTATTCATATATATAGTGGTTTTATCTGTGTATTTTCAATTCAGCTGAACCTGTTCTATGAATTGTACAATATGTCATTTCTAAAAAAGTATATATTGTCTGAAAGGTGTAAGTAACTGGATTTTGATTTATTGGTACAGTATATTACATTTCCTTTGTCTTCTTTCATCAATGACTTAGTTGTTAGTATATGTGACATATCTAAGCAACCTCTGATTGTTTTGAGTGTCAGAATAAAGCGGTTCTGAGAGCATTTTGTTTGTCATTGGAGCTCTATGTTTAATCTGTTGCCAGCTTGTTGATTGTAATCCTGATCAGGCACAGTAAAATGAAATCTTCTACAATTCCTGTTCCCGCTTAATGAAACACAATATTTCTACAGATTTAAACCAGCATTGTATAGACAAGTAGATGTTCAATTTAGGTACAGTGCAATGCATTGAACTTCCTCAGTGACAGTGGCCACTTGCTACAGCACCGACCCAACCCTCCCCTGAATTGACTTGTCCATGAGTGATTAATATATTTGTCACTGCAGCTCCTCCAATGCTGGTCTGCCTGTCAGTGAGGGGCACTATATGTAGCGCAGGTGCTATTGTGTTCCCACTCTGCTCTGCTATATAGTGATACAGTGATGGGGGATATTTTAGTATAGAGTCCCCAGTGAGACCTCCGTAGGACTGAAGATGAGGCAGACTGCTCCATGGATGGAGAGACAGAGGGAGATGGAGGGAGAGACAGAGGGAGTATGGAGGGAGAGACAGAGGAAGAGACAGAGGGAGTATGGAGGGAGAGACAGAGGAAGAGACAGAGGGAGATGGAGGGAGAGACAGAGGAAGAGACAGAGGGAGATGGAGGGAGAGACAGAGGAAGAGACAGAGGGAGATGGAGGGAGAGACAGAGGAAGAGACAGAGGGAGATGGAGGGAGAGACAGAGAGATGGAGGGAGAGACAGAGGGAGATGGAGGGAGAGACAGAGGGAGTATGGATGGAGAGACAGAGGGAGATGGAGGGAGAGACAGAGGGAGATGGAGGGAGAGACAGAGGGAGTATGGAGGGAGAGACAGAGGGAGATGGAGGGAGAGACAGAGAGATGGAGGGAGAGACAGAGGGAGATGGAGGGAGAGACAGAGGGAGTATGGATGGAGAGACAGAGGAAGAGACAGAGGGAGATGGAGGGAGAGACAGAGAGATGGAGGGAGAGACAGAGGGAGATGGAGGGAGAGACAGAGGGAGTATGGATGGAGAGACAGAGGAAGAGACAGAGGGAGATGGAGGGAGAGAGAGAGATGGAGGGAGAGACAGAGGGAGATGGAGGGAGAGACAGAGGGAGATGGATGGAGAGACAGGGAGATGGAGGGAGAGACAGAGTGAGATGGAGGGAGAGACAGAGGGAGTATGGAGGGAGTATGGAGGGAGAGACAGAGAGATGGAGGGAGAGACAGAGGGAGATGGTGGGAGAGACAGAGGGAGTATGGAGGGAGAGACAGAGAGATGGAGGGAGAGACAGAGGGAGATGGAGGGAGAGACAGAGAGATGGAGGGAGAGACAGAGGGAGATGGAGGGAGAGACAGAGGGAGTATGGAGGGAGTATGGAGGGAGAGACAGAGGGAGATGGAGGGAGAGACAGAGAGATGGAGGGAGAGACAGAGGGAGTATGGAGGGAGTATGGAGGGAGAGACAGAGGGAGATGGAGGGAGAGACAGAGAGATGGAGGGAGAGACAGAGGGAGATGGAGGGAGAGACAGAGGGAGTATGGAGGGAGAGACAGAGGGAGTATGGATGGAGAGACAGAGGGAGAGACAGAGGGAGATGGAGGGAGAGACAGAGAGATGGAGGGAGAGACAGAGGGAGATGGAGGGAGAGACAGGGGGAGTATGGAGGGAGAGACAGAGGGAGATGGAGGGAGAGACAGGGAGATGGTGGGAGAGACAGAGGGAGTATGGAGGGAGAGACAGAGGGAGTATGGAGGGAGAGACAGAGGGAGATGGAGGGAGAGACAGGGAGATGGTGGGAGAGACAGAGGGAGTATGGAGGGAGAGACAGAGGGAGATGGAGGGAGTGACAGAAGGAGATGGATGGAGAGACAGAGAGAGAAGGAGAGACAGAGGGAGATGGCGGGAGAGACAGGGAGATGGATGGAGAGACAGGCAGAGAGATGGAGGGAGTGACAGAGGGAGATGGATGGAGAGACAGAGAGAGATGGATGAAGTGACAGAGGGAGAGGGAGAGACAGAAGGAGATGGAGGGAGAGACAGGGAGATGGAGGGAGAGACAAAGAGTCATTCTGGGCTGAGATTAGCATGCCACGCGTTCAATTGTTACTTCTCCGGAGGAGGTGTAAAAAAGCACTACAAAGCCATGTCAAAATGAAAGCTTCGCCTCGTTTTCCTCTACAGCTCGGTGCGCTGCTGAATTAGGGAGAGACTGTCATGACAAGGGTCCCAGGACACCTGTCTCTCTCCTCCCTCCCTCTCTCTTCTCCCTCTCTCCCTCTCCCTCTCGCTCTCCTCCCTCTCCCCCTCTTTCTTCTCCCTCTCTCCCTCTCTCTCCTCCCTCTCTCCCTCTCTCTTCTCCCTCTCTCCCTCTCTCTCCTCCCTCTCCCCCTCTTTCTTCTCCCTCTCTCCCTCTCTCCTCCCTCTCTCCCTCTCTCCTCCTTCTCTCCCTCTTTCTTCTCCCTCTCTCCCTCTCTCCTCCCTCTCTCCATCTCTCTTCTCCCTCTCTCCCTCTCTCTCCATCTCTCTTCTCCATCTCTCCCTATCTCTCCTCCCTCTCTCACTCTCTCTCCTCCCTCTCTCCCTCTCTCTTCTCCCTCTCTCCCTCTCTCCTCCCTCTCTCCATCTCTCTTCTCCCTTTCCTCCCTCTCTCCCTCTCTCTTCTCCCTCTCTCTTCTCTCTCTCCCTCTCTCTCCTTCCTCTCTCCCACTCTCTTCTCCCTCTCTCCCTCTCTCTTCTCCCTCTCTCTCCTCCCTCTCTCCCTCTCTCTTCTCCCTCTCTCCCTCTCTCTCCATCTCTCTTCTCCCTCTCTCTTCTCCCTCTCTCCCTCTCTCTCTCCCTCTCTCCCTCTCTCTCTCCCTCTCTCCACTACTGCTATAGGCCTCAGTATGACTCCCTTCACTGTAAACTGTAAACTCCAGTAGAGTGATAATGGCCCTCTGTTCTGTGGAGAAAATTAGCATTTGCTTTGGCCTACGCTCTTTAAAGCGCACTTTTGTGCTGTATGACTTTCAGACTGGCATGAAAAAAAGAATGCTCTCTTTTTTCCCCTCAAAAGCTTCCCTTTCAGTAGATTTTTTAAGCATGCTTCTCAATCGGGTGGTTTGACATCAATCCGTCAGCCCGTCTTAACCTGACATTGTGCACCTTTCCCCCTCCCTGGGGTGCAGTGCTTTAACAAAGATGGAGGGGAACTTTTGTGAGAGTAGTGTACTTTTTTATTCTATACATTTTCTCAATGTCTATATTCAAAGAATTTTGACTTTCTGGTTTCTGGTATGGAATCATCATATTGAATAGGTTTTTTGGAATAGTAAACACAGCAAACTTTATGATTAAAAGTAGTGAAATGCACAAGTAGGTTGTCTGTCTATATGTGTCAATCAGAGATGCAACGTTCTGCGTACTTACCCATGTCTCCCTGCTCTTCTTCCTATTCACCTCCAGTAAATAACAAAGGCAACGCTGTGCTCAGTATTGATGGACATCACAGATGAAAACAACGAGAAGAGGAGAACTAGCTTTAAGAAAACAACAGGAGAAGAAGAAAAGGAGTCCCTCTACTGAGGCTGGTGAGGAGAGACGGGAGGCGTGCGTGTGGAGTGGTGCCGCGGCGGTGTCAAAACCAGCCACAAGCGCTACAGACGGAATGAGCCAGTTTCCACCAGGGACTTCCTTTGCCGGGTAGAAGAGAAAAGACAACGAGAGAAAAAAAGAGAGAAAGCATCCTGTTATTATAACACATTTTATTTTTCTATACTTTTGTGATTTACAGCTTGTGATTTACAAGTAAAAAGTGTGTATAAAACAGTATATATGTACAAATATGTTTTTATGTTTTTGGTAAGGAAGACGAACAGTTGGCCCTCGATGCTGATTCTGTGGTGGAGAGGGAGAGTCCTGCTCTTCTCTCTCTGGCACACCACTCCTGTCACTGACAGACAAGAGGAGGTGGTGATATATATGCATACAGTAATGTTACAGTGGCAGGCTAGGAGGGTTCAGCATCCGGGCAAAAGCATTGTATTACAGGTCCACTTTCTGTGGGTCGGAGTCAATGGTTAACTTCCAGCTGGAGGTCTCTATGGTTACACTTCCTGTGTGCGGTCTTTTCGTGGTCTCACTGATCCGCTTCCTTCCTTGCGCTGGTGCCACTGTTCCACTGTTCTACTTCCTGTTGCAGTGTCACTGGCCAGCTTCCTATGGGTAGTCACTGCTGTTCTCTACCCTGTGGATACTGTCGTCATGACTCCACTTCCTCCTGGCAGCACCACTGGTCCACTCTCCATGGGCAGTAATGTCACTGGTCTACTTGTCTGTGGGTAAGCCAGTAAAGAAATGAGATAAGTTCCTCCCCCAGCTCCCTTTCCTCTCCAAGCCCCAGCAGAGGTCTCTGATTCACGACGAGAGAAAGAGAGAGAGTTTGATGCGTTAGTCCCTGACTTTCCTCACCTGCCAGGGTCAAAGCCCAAGCCTTTGTGTCTCTATCTGCACCAGTGGACAAAGTATCTCAAACAGACAGACCAACAAGCCAGGGTGCATTTAACTAACGATGCACGTTTCCAGAGAAGAGAAATACTCATCAATGTCCATGTAACAATTGAATTATAATCGAATAATCTAATTGTAATACATCAGCAGGTGCATAACCAAAACACAAGCCTAAGGCATATGGACTATGTCGCTTGATAAACATTATAGAACTAGTGCCCATCCAATGGTAATAAAGGAATGAGGGCTGAAACATGTCAATTACAATGTTGTTTTGTCAATGTATTCTGAGAATATTTATTTGTGTGATTTGCAGCACTGAAAACTTTTAAAGAAGAAAAAAAGGTTTTAATTTGTTGAAGCAACCTTACTTTATATCAGGAGAGTCACTGTAAACGTGTGTTTAAACAAGAATGTTGGTTCAGTTCTTGAATGTATTTTAATGTCTAGGGTGTCCAACAAGTATGTATTCTTTTTCTGTATATAAATATATATATATATATATATATACATATCTATTATATGGGCTGTGGTGGTGTCAGGGAGTAGAGGGGGTAGATAAGGGGCACCCTCCTACAAGCTATACCCCTGATATACTGTAACATGTGATCATGTGTTATATGACTGAAAGCGTAATGGTGATTGTGTGAACTGATCTTCCCCTCCCCCTGCACTTAAAGAGATTGGACAGGATCTTAAGCACTTACAAATTCGTAACATGCTGTATGAATTGGAATTCGTAACATGCTGTATGAATTGGAATTCGTAACATGCTGTATGAATTGGAATTCGTAACATGCTGTATGAATTGGAATTCGTAACATGCTGTATGAATTGGAATTCGTAACATGCTGTATGAATTGGAATTCGTAACATGCTGTATGAATTGGAATTCGTAACATGCTGTATGAATTGGAATTCGTAACATGCTGTATGAATTGGAATTCGTAACATGCTGTATGAATTGGAATTCGTAACATGCTGTATGAATTGAATTCGTAACATGCTGTATGAATTGGAATTCATAACATATCATGCACATTCTTTTTGCAAGACAAAATGGATGACTTTGTACACAATTGTGCACAGTTTTCGGGGACCGAAAAACTACTGTCTGAAATTATATGAAACCTTCATAATGCATCTTTAAAGAAACACACATATGAACACACACTCAAATACAGAGAATCACAGACACACGTTTTGGCCTAGAAATATGTTACAGAACTGCTTAACAACTTGCTGATTGCCAACAGATAGTTAGTGCTCCAGATAGTCATACACAACTACTCTGGCCCTGCAGGGTCCCAACTACTTTCTCTCAGCTATATTACAGACCCCCTTATGGAAATAACATGTATTTTCATCATCACATTAAGTAACAGGTCCTGTTGAGGAAGGCAATGATCATAAGCAGGTTTAGTGTATAGATGTAGATTTGATTGTGAGAGTTACATAGTGTATGTAGAACTAACTCCCAGTCAGTTTCAGGTGAAATGTGAGTGTGAAGAAACAGCAGGTGGGATGTCAGGCAGGCAGGCAGTAGGCCACCCTCCTGATCTCTGTGTAGACTGCAAGTACCAGTCCTTATCTTCCTGAGCCCTGAGCACAATGGCTTGAGCTGTGACATGAGCAGGATATCCCTCTGAGAGAGAGTTACTACTGTACCACCCCCTCCCGTTCTACTGTGTGAGTCTACCGCCCCTTTTGTATTCCTTACCCTACTGTACATAATATCCCCCCTCGCGATACCCCCTCCCCTCTGACTCCCAAAATCTTGTATTTTGTTCTATAATGACACATTTATTTATAAGGATTTTTTAAATATATCTCTTTCTCCTTTTTGTAAATGTTCCAGTTAAATAAAGTTAAAAAAATGTTAAAAAATTCAATGGATATATTGAAAGGTAAAAGTCTCTAAAAGTCCCCTCTCCTCTGGCTCTGTATTCTAAACTTTGTGTTTCTTTTTTTCTCTTTCTGTATGCTTCTCTTATGTGCTTCAGATTAAGAGTTCTATTTATTATGGCATTAACGTTATTATAATTATGACTAATTATTAATATTATCATCATCCTCATCATCATCATCATTATTATCATTAATAAACGTGTCTACTTCAACCAAAAGGTAGTGTATTTTTGGCCTGAGTGTTACAGTGTAGAGGAAGATGAGTTACTGTAGGAGTGTGTGTAGTGTGTGTAGACTCTAAGGACAGAACATCCCTTGATGGGACATCACAATGACACCGAGAGCTGGGGGAGATGTGCCAGGTGGAAGGGGGAGAGCTGGGGGAGATGTGCCAGGTAGAAGGGGGAGAGCTGGGGGAGATGTGTCAGGTGGAAGGGGGAGAGCTGGGGGAGATGTGCCAGGTAGAAGGGGGAGAGCTGGGGGAGATGTGTCAGGTGGAAGGGGGAGAGCTGGGGGAGATGTGCCAGGTGGAAGGGGGAGAGCTGAGGGAGATGTGCCAGGTGGAAGGGGGAGAGCTGGGGGAAATGTGCCAGGTGGAAGGGGGAGAGCTGGGGGAGATGTGTCAGGTGGAAGGGGGAGAGCTGGGGGAGATGTGCCAGGTGGAAGGGGGAGAGCTGGGGGAAATGTGCCAGGTGGAAGGGGGAGAGCTGGGGGAGATGTGCCAGATGGAAGGGGAGAGCTGGGGGAAATGTGCCAGGTGGAAGGGGAGAGCTGGGGGAAATGTGCCAGGTGGAAGGGGAGAGCTGGGGGAAATGTGCCAGGTGGAAGGGGGAGAGCTGGGGGAAATGTGTCAGGTGGAAGGGGAGAGCTGGGGGAGATGTGTCAGGTGGAAGGGGGAGAGCTGGGGGAAATGTGCCAGGTGGAAGGGGGTGAGCTGGGGGAAATGTGCCAGGTGGAAGGGGGAGAGCTGGGGGAGATGTGCCAGATGGAAGGGGGAGAGCTGGGGGAGATGTGCCAGGTGGAAGGGGGAGAGCTGGGGGAAATGTGCCAGATGGAAGGGGGAGAGCTGGGGGAGATGTGCCAGGTGAAAGGGGGGCGGGGCACAACTCCTAAGCCCATTTGTTTTACCCTGGGGGGGGGGGGCTCCCCAGTGGATGGACCTGGCTCCCGAGTGGGTGGGCCTATGCCTATGGCAGCACCCCTGCCCAGTCATGTGAAATCCATAGATTAGAGCCTAATTAATTTCTTTCAATTGACTGATTTCCTTATATGAACTGTAACTCAATAAAATCGTTAAAATTATTGCATGTTGTCTTCATATTTTTGTTCAGTATAGTTATACACGTGCCACATTCAACCAGTTAGCAAGTCGAACATTTCAAGTTTTCCTAGTTTTGACCAGCACGTGAACGCCGCATATATGCTTCCATTTATTATGGTAAGGGGATCTAAAAGTAACTGCCAAAATAAAGAAAGCACTTGAGTTAATGAAGGATACAACTAATATTGAAAGCAGCTGCTTCCCAACAGGTGTGGTTCCTCAGTTAATTAAGCAATTAAAACATCCTATTATGCTTATGGTCATGTATAAAAATGCCCAGTTGCCCAATATTTTGGCTACCATGGCTAGAAAAAGTGTGTGTGTGTGTGTGTGTGTGTGTGTGTGCGTGCGTGCGTGCGTGCGTGCGTGCGTATGTGTGTATCTGTGCCTCAGTCACCAGATCTCAACCCAGTTGAACACTTATAGGAGATTCTGGAGTGGTGCCTGAGACCGCGTTTTCCACCACCATCAACAAAACACCAAATAATTCAATTTCTCATAGAAGAATGGTGTCACATCCCTCCAATAGAGTTCCAGACACTTGTAGAATCTATGTCAAGGTGCATTGAAGCTGTTCTGGCTCGTGGTAGCCCAACGCCTTATTAAGACACTTTATGTTGCTGTTTCCTTTATTTTGGCAGTTACCTGTATATATCATGAATAAGTGGTTTAGAAGAACAGGAAGGGGAAACGCATGTATGCTTATTAGGTGAAGTTTGGATGACATCATCAAATTGGATTTATATTGTATTAATTTAGCAGTATCTTTAGATTTAATTGGGTTGTAAAATGGGGATCAGAAAGCATCAGAGCCTTGTTTTGTGATGGTTAATGTGATGTAATGGTTTGTCCATCCGCTTTACAGATTGTAATATCAAGGTTCCCCCACTTGGTGGCACTATAGCCTCGTACAGGTTACATTAACTTAACCTACGAGCCACTGCGTGTTAGTATTACTTAGCTGTATAACGTCATTACATGTTTTATCACTTGTTTCCAATTAGGCCATACTTCCTTTAATACAATAGGCTCCCCCATCACCAGTTGTGTGATCTCACCATGCACACCTTTTATCTGAAATATTGTCTTTGGGCTTCGTTCAAACATCCCGTGGTTGATTAAGGTCAAGCGTGAAGATAAAAAATGATAAAAGCCTCTGTTGGACTAAATTATAATCTATCACCTCGACCACAGGAAATGACCATAATCACACAATTATGAAGCAATGGGGCACTTTGGCTTTATGGAGTGGATGCTTTGCTAAAATGGCCCACGTAAAAGCCCATCTGTACAAATGGGCCCTCGGATTTGAGCCAAACCGGGGGCTAAAAGACCCTATACATCAAGCTATGGCATATATAACAAAGAGCAGCAGCCTCCAGTGCCTGATAGAAGGGCAAGGCTGCCTGAGGTGCTGCGTGCTGGAGGAATGGAACACAGTAGGATTAGATATGGAGATCTGCTGTAAAGATTCCAATACCTCAGGACTTTCCAACCTGCCCCTTCTTATTTAGGACCCTTGAGATTCTACAACATTTTGAACAACTAACTTGTTAATTAACATGTAGGTAACAAGTAGGTAACTATGCCTATATTTACTGTAATATTAACAAAAGCATTAACAAACTCTTTATTAGAGAAGTACAATTTAAAAAATATAATAAGCCATATAAAACATCTACAAATACTTAAAATTGTACCACTTTAATAAAGGGTTATAATCAACTTTGATAAAAAAAAAAAGATATGATCTAATGAACAACAAATCTTTAACTTTAATAGAGTTTAAATGAAAGCGGTTAGATTTCTCTGGTAATCATGCTTTCAGTATGCTATTGCATTTTGTAGTACTGAATGACCACATGCTACTTTTGATTGGACCGTGACACTCAATGTGAAATATCAGGTTTGTATCTATTCAAAGCCCTTTATTGTAAAGCATAGACCATATCACATTTTAGTAGAGCCTGCATAACACTCTATAAATATGAGGCTTTCACCATCGTTCCAATCCCATGGAGCGATGGTGAATATATGTATTCATTTGCCTTAAACCCAGTTGATGTGAACATGGCGTGAACAGAGACAACGATGAAACACTATTAATATATTAATTGATCATTCACATATCAGTGTGCAGTGTGTGCCTGACGTCAGCAGGATTTCATAGACCAAGCCTTGCTACAACCTTTTCGTTGCTTTAACTGACATGTGAATATTAGCCTGCCTTGCACAGCTATACTTGTAGTCAGTGTTTTTGTGGACAGATGAGTTGCGTTGCTCTATACTGTACCTGTGGTCCTGTATCCCTGTGTCCAGGGCTCAGAGAGAGAGACGAGGGCGGGACCATCAGGCTGGGTGTCTGGAGCAGTAGATACTTCATCCATCAGATCACCACTCAGCCATCTGGTCTAGACACTGCTGCTGCTACTGGTGCTGGTGCTAGTGCTGGTACTGGTATTGGTGATGGTGCTGGTACTGGTGCTGGTACTGGTGCTGGTGCCGGTGCTGGTACTGGTGCTGGTGCTGGTACTGGTGCTGGTACTGGTACTGGTGCTGGTGCTGGTGCTGCTACAGTATGGATGTAGTTTCACATCGCTACTTGGCTGGAAGTCCTTTTGAGATTAGCACAGGATGTAATGATGTATAACACACAACTTTCTACACCTACCACATAGGGACTAGTGGTGAAAAACAAGGATATTCAAACTAAATGTAAGGTTTGAATGGTCTAGCTATTTGATCAATGAGGTTATCTATTATCAATGCTGTTATGTAGTCAATGTTATGCTGTTATGTAATCAATGCTGCTATGTGTTATCTCACATCACCTCACCCATTTTGTATGTTTGGCTCTGTCCAGGAGAGGGCCTCCTATCCCTCTCTAAACTCACCTCATCAGCAGTTGTTGCTCTAGGTCACGGGTATTCAACTCTTACCCTATGAGGTCTGGAGCCGGCTGGTTTTCTGTTCTACCTGATAAATAATTGCACCCACCTGGTGTCCCAAGTCTAAATCAGTCCCTGATTAGAGGGAAACAATGAAAAAACACAATGGCACTGGCTTCATGGTCCAGAGTTGAGTTTGATCGCTCTTGGTGAATGATTAGCACACAATCAGGAAAGAAGAGGTATCGGTAGAATAGTTTTTGTAACTTACACAGAAGAGCATGCATTTGCAGCCACTGTGATGTCAGCAGATTTTCCAAGTCCCAATACTCAGCACTTTACCCACTCTTATCTCACTGGTCTGTCCATGCTGCTCTGTAGCAAGAAATCCCTCTGCTTCTTTCTGACTATAATTTCATGCTTTGCGGTTTTAATCTACTGAGGCTGTGATCCAATCATGCATACACAATGAAACACCAAACCAACAAGAGCACCTTCAGGCTTCTATGAAGTAACATGTTTGTCATTGTGTGATGTTGACATACAGTACCAGTCAAAAGTTTTTTTTTTAAATGTACATTGTAGAATAATACTCAAAACATCAAAACTATTAAATAAACATATGGAATCATGTAGTAACCAAAAAAGTGTTAAACAATTATTCTTCAAAATAGCCACCCTTTGCCTTGATGACAGCTTTGCACACTTGACATTCTCTCAACTAGCTTCACGAGGTAGTCTCCTGGAATGCATTTCAATTAACAGGTGTGCATTCTATAAAGTTAATTTGTGGAATTTCTTTCCTTCTTAATGCGTTTACGTCAATCAGTTGTGTTGTGATAAGGTAGGGTGGTATACAGAAGATAGCCCTATTTGGTAAAAGACCAAGTCCATATTATGACAAGAACAGCTCAAATAAGCAAAGAGAAATGACAGTCCATCATTACTTTAGGACATGAAGGTTAGTCAATGCAGAAAATGTCAAGAACTTAGAAAGTATCTTCAAATGCAGTCGCAAAAACCATCAAGCGCTGTGATGAAACTGGCTCTCATGAGGACCGCCACAGGAATGGAAGACCCAGAGTTACCTCTGCTGCAGAGGATAAGTTCATTAGAGTTACCAGCCTCAGAAATTGCAGCCCAAATATATGCATCACAGAGTTCAAGTAACAGACACATCTCAACATCAACTGTTCAGAGGAGACTGTGTGAATCAGGCCTTCATGGTCGAATTGCTGCAAAGAAACCACTACTAAAGGGCACCAATAAGAAGAAGAGACTTGCTTGTGCCAAGAAACACGATCAATGGACATTAGACCAGTGGAAATCTGTCCTTTGGTCTGGAGTCCAAATTGGAGATTTTTGGTTCCAACCGCCGTGTCTTTGTGAGACGCAGAGTAGGTGAACGGATGATCTCTACATATGTGGTTCCCACCATGAAGCATGGAGGAGGAGGTGTGATGGTGTGGGGGTGCTTTGCTGGTGACACTGTCTGTGATTTATTTAGAATTTAAAGCACACTTAACCAGCATGGCTCCACATCATTATTCAGCGATACGCCATCCCATCTGGTTCGCGCTTAGTGGGACTATCATTTGTTTTTCAACAGGACAATGACCCAACACACCTCCAGGCTGTATAAGGGCTATTTGACCAAGAAGGAGAGTGATGGAGAGATGCATCAGATGACCTGGCCTCCACAATCACCAGACCTCAACCCAATTGAGATGGTTTGGGATGAGTTGGACCGCAGAGTGAAGGAAAAGCAGCCAACAAGTGCTCAGTACAGTATATGTGGGAACTTCTTCAAGACTGTTGGAAAAGCATTCCAGGTGAAGCTGGTTGAGAGAATGCCAAGAGTGTGCAAACCTGTCATCAAGACAAAGGGTGGCTACTTTGAAGAAACTCAAATATAAAATATGTTTTGATTTGTTTAACACTTTTCTGGTTACTTCATGATTCCATATGTGTTATTTCATAGTTTTGATGTCTTCCCTATTAATCTACAATGTAGAAAATAGTAAAAATAAAGCAAAACCCTTGAATGAGTAGGTGTGTCCAAACTTTTGACTGGTACTGTAAGTGAAATACATACAGTATATGTGCTAAGAGAATCTGCAGGCCCTTTGCCAAATGTATCCACAGCGATCTTGGGTGTGACCTCCAACAGGGAGGTATAGAGCCAGTGAGAGATAAAGATGGCTTTAAGGGATGCTTGATTGAATTTGACCCACAGAGTGCATACAAACGACATGACTGAATGTCCTGCACCACTCTTTAACACACAGGGCTGCAAACCGGGATGAAACACTATGTATATTTTATTGTCTCTGTTTCAAGCCATGTCAGAAAAGTATGCACCCTTCAGACGTGAACTACAAAGGCAAGAGGAAAGAGTGGCCGGGCCGAACTCCAGCTGATCGGCTTAATATCATTTGGGCTTAATAACAATTACAACATTTTAAAGGTGCTGTCGTTAGCACCGGGATTCAGCGTCATTGAAATCCACCCACCTACCCTCCATCTACCTATTAGTGGAAATAATGATAAGAATTACTGGAAAGACTACCGCTATAAATGGAAACAAAAGTGCCGGGCTGGACAGAAAAGGACCCTGGTGCCCTGTGCTGACACAATTTGTGAGATGAGGTGAGTGGGCGGCTGGTGACCCAGTGCTTTATGGGTAGTGGCGGGGTCAGGTGGGAAATTAGGTGCTCCGAGAGGCATGCATTAGAACACTGCCTGCCTTGGCACAGGACAGGCCTTTTCCCTCAGCCACTGGACTGAGAGAGGGAGGGAGAAGGAATGAGAGAGAGAGAGAGAGACAGCGAGACAGAGAGAGAGAGAGAGGAGGAAGTGGAAGTGTGCTGATGTTAAAGAAAATTGTCCGCAATGTCAATGTCACTGAGTGCAAGGAGTATAGTAGCATGTCTCTGGCATGGTGCCCCTCGTTCATGAGTGGCTGATGAGGGATTGAACAGGAGAATGTGTTGCTGGGAGTGATGGAGGGCTCTGTGATAACCCCCGTCCTCTCTCCTCCTTTCCTCGTCTCCTGGGCTGCAGAACAGACAGGACGAGGTCACTCCTTGAAGGAGAGCTGGAGTAGAGGGAATTGCAGACTTTGAAGCGAATGGAAAAGAGAGTTTACCAGACGTTTAGTGTTTTGGCCACGTAATCAAGGGTTGGAAAATAATAAAAGCCAAGCAATCTGCTAGCGTCAGTCTGGATGCTGCCTGGGCTCAGTACAGGGAGCTCTAGGGCCCAGCTGCTTATGCTGCTAACAGAATGAGGGTGAGGGAACAGATTCAATTTGCACCGCCTAACCAAATGTCCAGTACTGTTTCCTTCTTCCCAACACCCCCCACTCCCTCTCTGTCTCTCTCCCTCTCTCTCCCTCTCTCTCTCTACCCCCAGTGCCAAGCGGTTCGGGATTAGATCTGGCACTGGTGTCCATCTGCACACCGGATTTGGAGTGTGGCTTCGCTGCGACCGTCTGTTGGAGGACAGGAGAGAGAGAGCGGCCGGAGAGGGAGAGAGCTTGGCGCCAGGAAAAAGGCTCTCCAAAATCATTGCGTCCAAAGCTTATCTTACCATATTATCTTCCAGTCTAGAGTTATAATGTAGACCCAAATCTGTGCTGAAATCAGAATATGAATATGTTGTGCGTAGACTGATTTGTGGTACAGACATTGTTAGTTACCGCTCCAGTCAATTTACTGTATTTCTGGATGTACAGTATATGTAATGACTGAGGTTGACTGAGGTGATTAATATGTACGATTCTGTCTCTGAGCAGTAGTCAGTTTAAAGGCCCTCGGTTCCAGCTAAATCCATTTTTATTCACCCTGTGGATTACAGCTCTGGCTTGGCACTTC